>NW_026043095.1:12500-58045 GCF_023856365.1 Brienomyrus brachyistius | reverse complement strand
TTCTACGTACATCTTCTAGTAGACCTTCTGAGGGTACTTCACGCATTCGGAGGGTCCAGGTTTCCAGCTTAGCTTATTTCTTATTTCTCAGGTCAGCTGCTCTTGTATTCAGCCTACTAATATATATGGGGCTTGGTACCCAATCTCGGAATGTGGGGATGATGATATCTCCCCCCTGACCTGTCGTCCTGGCTCCCCCTTGTCGTAGCAATCGTGTTGTACCTCATCAATCTCTAGTTGTGATAGCAGTTGTTTCTGGCCACAACCGGGATTCGAACCCCGGTCTCCCGTGTGAAAGGCGGCGATCTTACCACTACACTATCCAGCAACTATATAATACAATATATAAAAAATATAATATAAATATAATATAAATATATAAAATATATAAATATATTTTTGGCCACAACCGGGATTCGAACCCCGGTCTCCCGTGTGAAAGGCGGCGATCTTGTTCCGCACTTGTAACATGCACCATGATTTGGAACAGCAGCATACCTGTCAAGGTTTGGATTTGAAAATAAAGGAAATTTTCCGGCACCCGCCGGTGAGCCATCCACCACCGCAACCAGGCTCCAGTATCCCTTACATTTTAAGACAGGAAATATAAAATAATATAAATTATATAATATATAATATAAATATAAATATATAAAATATATTTTTGGCCACAACCGGGATTCGAACCCCGGTCTCCCGTGTGAAAGGCGGCGATCTTACCACTACACTATCCAGCAACTATATAATATAAGGGAGATTTACGGGAAAATACTAATACGGGAGGACGGCGGGAAAGAGAAGTAAAATACGGTAGTTTCCCGGCCAAAACGGGAGACTTGACAGCCTGAGATGGCTGTCTCTGGCCACGCCCCCTACAGTCGGTCCGGCCCCTGGCTTTTCCAGCGTGTTCGCGAAAACGACTTCATTTATTTTCTTATTGATTTATCGACAGACCATCATACTTTTTAGACGTTATAATAACAACACTCTATTGATCCCCAAAGAGAGAAATTCTCTCCTTGCCTGCCCCCTCTTACTGTCCATGATACACAAGCACATATGTAGAAAAACGTCAGCTTGGAAGCCAAGGCTGGACTTAACCTACTCTATTCTGGTATTCTGTTCTCCCAAGTAAGGCGTGGGTTCGAATCCAACTTCCGACAAAAGTTCTTCAATCGCTACAGCACAATTTGAGCCACTTACGGCTTTAATTGCTTTGTTTTATTTTTGCGTTTCAGGCAAAACTACATAACACTTAAAGACACTACGGGCATGTAAATGGAGAACGAAATTATAGTTATACCGAATCTCCTACACACAATACCAAGGTTACCAACTATACTAACTATATATGGGGCTTGGTACCCAATCTCGGAATGTGGGATGATGATATATATATTATATAAAATATAATATAAATATAAATATATAAAATATATAAAATATATAAAATATATTTTTGGCCACAACCGGTCAACCGGATTCGAACCCCTGCGGGCGGCGAGAATAGTTTAGCTTAACTTCCCTTAACTTTTCCCATTCATTTTCAATGGTAGTGCTTA
Organism: Brienomyrus brachyistius; assembly: GCF_023856365.1. NCBI lineage: Eukaryota > Metazoa > Chordata > Actinopteri > Osteoglossiformes > Mormyridae > Brienomyrus > Brienomyrus brachyistius. The sequence continues at coordinate 56,483 of NW_026043095.1, read as the reverse complement.
ACAGTACGGATGTAATATTCTTTCGGCCACTGGTTGATGTTTTGTCGCTGTTTCGACGCCTCCAATGACGTTTTACCCTTATCACTACCGACAGTCGACACAACTGGATTTTGGAAAAGAGCAGCAGAGAGTGAGTAGTATTTCAGTAAATTTGGTGATTCACCTAAAAGAAAAACCGCCCGGTCGAACGGAAAGGACGACTTTCCAAGGTAAACTGAACAGCAATCTTATATTTTCTTAAATATTCCGATGTATTTCACATTCCAAAATCGAACTGGATGCTGTACGTTTTACGGAGCCCCTCGCGAAGCTCTCTGTGTAATGCTGAAGTAGTTATTCACTCGCTCCATAGGTAGCATTGCTTTTGAAATATTTAATAATTAATATTCAATTTTTAATGCACAATTTAAATAAAAACATGTTTGACTTTGGAAATTAAGGCGGGTACCGTTTATAAGAATTCCACTCATCGTGAGGAATCCAAAAGTATCTTTTATTAGTGGCCCGGTAAAGCAGTACATTTATTAAGCTAGACAGTGTCCATTTATGGAAAACGAGTAATTTGCAGTAAAACGAGCATACACTGGTCAAGTAGAATGAGTCTAGGCAGATGAGACAGAATAAACTGGATTACCGTTTATAAACTAACCTTATATATATAGTGTATTATACATATACTAATTCTGCACGTTCCTATATGCAAGGTACTGTGACGGTAACTTTCCTGTAAGTCATTGATATTTAACTACAACTTTTTTATGCATATTGTTTGCTGGCATTGCCGTTAACTTGGATATTAAAGAATTCCTCACATAATCGTTAAGTATTAAACCTACTAAAGTTGTTCAAACAAACCTTGTTTTAGGTTAAAGCAAGTCAGTTAGAAGCTATTACACTTACTTTGCTACCAAATGGCAAAGGTGTCAGATCACAGAATTCTTGTTTATAATTCCATGCCCTTCTGTGTTTTCTTTACGCCTGTCAACTACCACCTGTCAAAAGTGAGGATGAGAATTTGGTTGGGTTTGGAGTCCGTGCTGGCAAGACCTGGAAGGATATTTGGGACAGTAGGGATGATGGGTATGAGGCTGTTATCCTCAAACAACAATGCGTACCAGGCAGCAAAATGTACCGACTACAGCAGTACCTGAGGCTGAAGCACAGCAATCTTCAGATGACACTGGAGGCTTCTGCTCCCTCAAGACCAGCACTTCCAGACACTTCTACTAATCCTCCAGGTTGGCTGACCAGTTTCATATATGTGGTTCTGTGCATTGATTATGTCTTTTATTCATATCTATTTTGTTTTATAGAAATAGAGGAAGATGAGGAATTGGAGAGGATGATGCTTTGTTGGTCCCCTTCCAAAACCGAAGGCCCGATGAGTGAGAATCTCATATGCATGCACACACACAAACATTCACTCTTCAGGATTCAGTATAAATTAAGAATCAATATTATTTGTGGTTCATTTGTGGTTTTTTCACTTTGCTTTCAGGTTTGCAAGTTGTTGGAGTCCATGATGCTAAAGGTTCTTTCCCTTCAATTATGGAGGATAATTCTGGATGTCATGATCAGAATTTTTCATCCAAGTTCTTTATTATTCATCTTGTTTTGGCCACGTTCAGGCCCGTTTTGATGCCTGTGTTCTGTTTGTTCCATTGTTCAAGACTATGCAGCCAGAGATGACCTGGAGGGAGTTTCAAAAATCTCCTTTTTATGAGGCTGAAAAGCAGCGTTGGTCAGCGGAGAGAAAAAAGTAACACACTACCTGCTACTTCAAGAGCAGCGTTATTTGTAAAAATTGTAAATGTTTTCCATATACACTCTGTCCACTTTATTAAGAACAGCTATTTTGTGTCTGGGCTCATTTTTCACTGACAAATAATGCATGGCAACAGGTGGGTTACAATCAGATTGTAAAAATTGCCGCTGTTAGGTAGGTTTTCTTAAAGAAGTGGCAAGCATAGTTTTTTTTTAAAACAAAAAAAGTAAAGATTGTTTTATATTCTTTATAGTTCAGTATTGTTTGAATATACACTTGCAGCATTTTAACATATGGTTAATATGTTCCTTGTTTGTTCCTGATTCTCTAAGGTCATAAATTATCCCTGAGCATCTCTCAAAGTGTGGGGCAGTTACCCCAATGGCTAAATTCCCCATCGTGACCCTTCAGATCTGTCCTATTAATCATTCCCTATCCACTGGCTAAATCTCTCTTGTCTCATCACCACCTCAACCAGTGTGGGTGAGTCTAAGAAAGTGTTACGGCGTCAGTCAGGAGTTTTGGGCACACCTACCTATAGAATTGTTTCTTTGTACTATTCTTTACATTTTGTAATATTTATAAAGACATCATAACTATAAAGTAATACACATGGAATTATGCACTACTCAGAAAAGTTATTAAAAAAAATAATTTGTTGGGGGGGACAATTCTGTTGGAACTCAGAAGGTTGCCGGTTCAAATCCCAGGGCTGGCCGAGTGATCCCACCATTGGGCCCTTGAGCAAGGCCTTAACCCCAGCTGCTCCAGGGACTGACTGATCCTGCTTTCTACTTTATACTAGTTTAATGAGGTGGCCTCCTGAATGCTTTTCCAGCTCTCCTGAAGGAGCCGTCTCATATATGCTGAGCACTCAGCCGATTTTCTTTAACTCTCTGGTCAGACTCCTTGAAAAACATTTCTACTGGGTTTAGCTCAAGTATCCAGGTAATATGACCCAGTCCCTTTGTAGGCAGAGTGGTGTGTCCAAATTACTGACTGGTACTGTATGTCTAACTATCTGACAGTTGTTAAAATGCTGCAGCATCACTGTTAGTATTGTCATAACAATGCTATTTTTAATTATGCTTTTTGTTTTGATTCAGGATTCAATGAGTCATTTGTTAACATGCTACAAAATGCATGCATTAACACTGCTGTTTAAGAAAATTAATCATTTCATCTATTTAATATTTGACATACACTACCGTTCAATTATATACCCTGTGACAAGACTTGATTGGGGTCAGTTTTATCCTACAAAAGGATAATGACCCAAACCAAACCTCCAAAATGTGTTAGCAATATTTAAAGAATAAGCAGTCAGACATACCAGGAGATTGATGCAGAGGACTGCCAGTTGCTGATAATAGGCCTCTATATGTAGATGTGGATAAAATTTTGTGAATTGCATGAAAATGTGTTTTTCTTTGGAAAACAAAGAAATTTGCATGTGATCCCAAACTTTTGAGCGGTAATGTATATCTTGGGGGTGGCATGGTGGTGCAGTGGTTAGCACTGTTGCCTCACACCTCTGGGACCCAGGTTTGAGTCGCCGCCTGTGTCACATGTGTGTGGAGTTTGCATGTTCTCCCCATGTCGTCGTGGGGGTACTCCGGTTTCCCCCCACAGTCCAAAAACATGCTGAGGCTAATTGGAGTTGCTAAATTGCCCATAGGTGTGCATGTGAGAGTGAATGGTGTGTGAGTGTGCCCTGCGATGGGCTGGCCCCCCATCCTGGGTTGTTCCTGCCTCGTGCCCATTGCTTCCGGGATAGGCTCCGGACCCCCGTGACCCAGTAGAATAAGCGGTTTGGAAAATGGATGGATGGATGGATGTATATCTTATCATACCCCTGAGTATGAGAACCTGAGTACTTGTCTCTTCTGTGTAAATAGACTCAATAAACAATACATTTTATTCATAACTGTCTATGTCTGTTTAATTACCACAGCGACATAAATAAATAAATAAATAAAATTGTAACCATAGTTTTAAGCTGTTTATTAAATACATCAATATCAAGAAAACGAAGAATAATGGATGAATGTGATTACAAGAAATGGAGAAATTTGTTCATGCTTTTTTGAAAACATGCCTCAAAATGATTAGCATTTCAATCTAACTGAAATTGTATCAGAAAAAAAATCATTAACGGAGATTTTGCAGCGCCGGGGAGGGTCTCTTCGCTTCGCAAAAAAAATCCTTCAATTTCATTGGCTGCCACTGTGTTATGGCTATACGCGACCGGCCCCGCTGGGTCTCCCGTGTGAAAGGCGGCGATCTTACCACTACACTATCCAGCAACTATATAATATAAGGGGAGATTTACGGGAAAATACTAATACGGGAGGACGGCGGGAAAGAGAAGTAAAATACGGTAGTTTCCCGGCCAAAACGGGAGACTTGACAGCCTGAGATGGCTGTCTCTGGCCACGCCCCTACAGTCGGTCCGGCCCCTGGCTTTTCCAGCGTGTTCGCGAAAACGACTTCATTATTTATCTGATTGATTTATCGACAGACCATCATACTTTTTAGACGTTATAATAACAACACTCTATTGATCCCCCTCTTACTGTCCATGATACACAATGACGAGACACATGTTCACTAATGACGAGAACTATTCTATTTTTCATGCCGGGTCCTTCAAATCTTACATTTACAAATCTTGTTCTTGTTCTCTGCTTTCTCGTTCCCGTAGATATATATATTATTATACGGAGATTTACGGAGTCTTCAAAGACGGTCCGGCTCCAGCTCAAGATCACTGTTGCTGTGGTGTAGATCAGCTGATCTGTTTCCAGCTTAGCTTATTTCTTATTTCTCAGGTCAGCTGCTCTTGTATTCAGCCTACTAATATATATGGGGCTTGGTACCCAATCTCGGAATGTGGGGATGATGATATCTCCCCCCTGACCTGTCGTCCTGGCTCCCCCTTGTCGTAGCAATCGTGTTGTACCTCATCAATCTCTAGTTGTGATAGCAGTTGTTTCTGGCCACAACCGGGATTCGAACCCCGGTCTCCCGTGTGAAAGGCGGCGATCTTACCACTACACTATCCAGCAACTATATAATACAATATATAAAAAATATAATATAAATATAATATAAATATATAAAATTTATAAATATATTTTTGGCCACAACCGGGATTCGAACCCCGGTCTCCCGTGTGAAAGGCGGCGATCTTACCACTACACTATCCAGCAACTATATAATATAAGGGAGATTTACGGGAAAATACTAATACGGGAGGACGGCGGGAAAGAGAAGTAAAATACGGTAGTTTCCCGGCCAAAACGGGAGACTTGACAGCCTGAGATGGCTGTCTCTGGCCACGCCCCCTACAGTCGGTCCGGCCCCTGGCTTTTCCAGCGTGTTCGCGAAAACGACTTCATTTATTTTCTTATTGATTTATCGACAGACCATCATACTTTTTAGACGTTATAATAACAACACTCTATTGATCCCCAAAGAGAGAAATTCTCTCCTTGCCTGCCCCCTCTTACTGTCCATGATACACAAGCACATATGTAGAAAAACGTCAGCTTGGAAGCCAAGGCTGGACTTAACCTACTCTATTCTGGTATTCTGTTCTCCCAAGTAAGGCGTGGGTTCGAATCCAACTTCCGACAAAAGTTCTTCAATCGCTACAGCACAATTTGAGCCACTTACGGCTTTAATTGCTTTGTTTTATTTTTGCGTTTCAGGCAAAACTACATAACACTTAAAGACACTACGGGCATGTAAATGGAGAACGAAATTATAGTTATACCGAATCTCCTACACACAATACCAAGGTTACCAACTTTGGTCAGCTGGCCGGAGTGAGACGTTCAATTCCCGTAAGATTTCTTTGCGCCAGCCTGAGAGTCTGAAAACACGTCACACCAGATGCATGAGAGATGGAAACCTGGGATATTCAGTCGAATCAGATCAAATATGATGCTAAGTTAGTACTAAGTTAAAATATGTTCCGCACTTGTAACATGCACCCATGATTTGGAACAGCAGCATACCTGTCAAGGTTTGGATTTGAAAATAAAGGAAATTTTCCGGCACCCGCCGTGAGCCATCCCACCACCGCAACCAGGCTCCAGTATCAACAACAACAAACAAACAAATTTATTTTTATATAGCGCATTATCACAACATTACATTGTCTCAAAGCGCTTTACAGTATCCTCACCCAAAGCCCCCAGTGAGTAAGCCATAGGCGACAGTGGCAAGGAAAAACTCCCTAGAAGGAAGAAACCTTGAGAGGGACCAGACTCAAAGGGGAAGCCCATCCTCCAGGGGCCGGCAGGGATAGTCAAATAGAGAGAGGAGAGCAAGGAAGATAAGCCAATGCCGAAGCCGAGTCTTCTTCCAATTGCCAGGCAACCAGAGGTAAGGCAGCGGGTCATACATGGAAGATCAGAACGGCGAGCTGGATGCAGGGGACGTCACTGGTGGTGGTCGGGTGTGCTGGATATCTTGATAGATTGAGGTCTCCAGGCATCACCCCCCAGGAGGAGTAGGGGAAATAAAATGTACAATTAGGCATAGTAGAGGAGGCTATTGGCAGTGCTAAAAGCTAGGTGAGTACAATATGAAGTGCAATCTGCAAGCTCCGGCAGATATGGCTATGGCAGCATCAGTAGGAGGGAGAGGCAAGTGGGAATGCCGGCATGGGGAGTCCCTGAAATGTCAGCACTCCAGTTCCACAAGAGATTGCAAAGCTAGAGTGACAGCACTGACAATCCAGTTCATCCAAAGCCAATGGCACCGATCCCCACCCAGCTCTACACCTCACACTACAGGTCTGCCTGGGAGTGAAGAGTTAGCTAGGGCTAGAACTAGTGTCCCTATACGCTAAACTAAACAGGTGTGTTTTTAGTCTGGACTTGAGTTTTTAGTCTGGACAGAGCACGTTACTGACACACACATCTTCTTCGCAATGTTGCACACCTCTTTAAAATTTGCCTTTGTGATCTCCGATTGCCTCAATCGGACATCATTAGTGCCGACGTGGATAACTATCTGAGAGTATTTACGTTTACTTTTAGCCAGCACTTTTAAATTTGCCGAGATGTCGGTCGCTCTGGCACCCGGGAGACAATTTACAATGGTCGCTGGAGTCGCTACTCTCACGTTTCTTAGAATAGAATCACCAATTATTAGAGCACTTTCAACAGGCGTCTCAGTGGGAGTTTCACTGAGTGGGGAGAACCTGTTGGAAACGCGGATAGGCGAATGGTGCCGGTGTAAGTTTGGTTTGGATTTGCGACTATGCCGCCGGGTCGTCACCCACTCGCCTTGCTGCGAAGGCTCTGCTGCCGGAGCAGGGGGAGACTTACTGGCTATCGCGGACATATCCGGAGCCGCTAATACTGAGTCAATAAAACTCTCATTCTCCTGAATGTTATGTAACGTCCGGATACGTCCCTCTAACACTACAATCTTCTCCGTCAGTCTAGCGACTAACTGACACTTCTCACATGTATAAATACCGCTAATGACTGGAGAAGAATAGCTAAACATATTACACTCAGAACACGGAACAGTAGACATGGCGTTGTACTTACGTAAACTGAGGCTGTAAGGCTGGAAGCACCTTCTTAATTGAACGAAGATCGTGGGTCGGTACTTGCGTAGGTGATTAATCCGTCGGGGTCTGGGAAATTTTATTTATTTATTTTGGAGGATTATTAATCTTGCGAAGCTTTTTCCCAATGACTTAACTCGAATTATTATTTAGGTGATATCTATGGTTTCAAAGTTCGCGCGCTAGCAGTCAGTATCACTCTCGCAGGAAACAGGAAACAACGGAAATGACCATGTGTATCCCTTACATTTTAAGACAGGAAATATAAAATAATATAAATTATATAAAATATAATATAATATAAATATATAAAATATATAAAATATAAAATAACCATTTGTCATTTATTTTCTATTAATTTTTCATGTTCACTCATGCGGCTCTGTCATTCACTAATGACTTGGATTTTTCATGCCGACTGACATCGTTCCTTCCCCGTGGGAGACAAATCTTACAGAACGCGTGACCCATCCTGCTCCTCTTCAGGAAAGTAAATTCGTCATCTTCGTCATCACCCCTTAAAACAATTACTGAAGCGAGACGGCGCACGCGTTACGGCGACAGATTTAAATTGTGAGTGCACTATATCTCGTCGCAAATGGTGCTTAACCACGGCGGGTCTCAAGCACAGGAGACTCCCAATTTCTAAATGACACACACTTGGCTCACAGCGCAAAGTTGTGTTAAACTTGCTTTGTCTAAAGCAGGCACACACATACGAGTATGATCCTGATAGGTAACTAAGCTATCGGTCTTATGTCCAAGCGCAACATAATTTAGGTTAGAACCTCATAACAAGTATTCCCGTTCGCTAATAGAGAGATCTCTCCCAGGATATATAGAAACGGAGACACTCGTCCGAATTGAACCTGGAAACAAAGCGCTACATCTGAGAATCTCGTCAGACATAGGGTTAAAGTTTACTGCAGTTTAATACGAAAGAACTACAATGAAATCACCGAAAATAAAACAAAATAATATAACTACTAATAATAGAAATAAAAATAACTATAATAAGCCCATATGATCCCGCTTAAATGCCTTCAGATTGCCATGAGTGCGACTTTTGCAACCAGTTGACAGTAGCGCTTCTTCACTGCACGTTCGGTCATAAAAAGTTTAAATTGTGTGCTCAGATAAGTTTAAACCTTGTGCCTTGTGATTATTAACCAATTTTTATGCTGAATGGTCGGCTCAAACTCAATTGCGAAACACCGTGAGTCTGTTAATGTGTGACTTAAATGGAACTCATTAATAACCAGTATCACGTAATAACCTGGGTTAGAATAGAAGGCTTGTCCAACGAGCTGCGTCACCAGGTAATGTAAACGATCGGTAGCGAAGCTCCCCTCACGGCCAATGAGAGAGAGTCTCGCGATATTTCAGGCGAATTTGAGGTTTCAGAGCGTAGATCGCACAGGCAGGGATTCTTGTGAGCACTCAATGAACGGAGGCTGAAGTTGTGTAAAAGACATGCATTTATTCCTATAACTAACATAAGACAGACATTACACCTAACAACAATAAACACGAAATAACGGATGTGGACACAAACAATGTAATCATGAAAATGCAATGACCAGATTTAAAATGAGTAACCTTAAAAGGGAAAATACTGTTCTGCAAAGCAAGCAATTTGTGGAAATACTGTCCTAAAGTAATATAGCAGGTGAATAGGAGTTTAGGTTGTTATAAATGAAAGGAAGTTTGTTTACTTGGTTGCAGAGTGGGGGGGGGGGGGTCTTGGCAGTTGGTTGCGGAGGCTGATGAGCTGATGGGTGATGGCACTCAGGGAGGCGCGGTGTTTGCAGCGGTTGTTGGAGTGGAGCCCCTCTGATTCCCTCTCCTGGTGAAGCTTGGGCTTGGTTGCAGTTCTCTGTCCAGCTGGGTCTTCACTGATAGCTTCAGGAGGGCTTCTTGTGGGCTTCTCTTCTCTTGGGCTGATGTTCTCTGCCTCTCTTCGTGCTGATGGTCTTTTGTTTTCTCCTCCCTTCTGTTTCTCCTCTCCTGGCTTTGTTCTGAGGTGCCAGTTTTATAGTGTAAAGTTCGTGAATAGGAGTGACCAGGAATTCGACTCCTGGACCAATGGCTGACCATCCATTTGGCGGGCTTTCGGAAGGGGGTCTGTATCAGTCCTTTTGAGATTTATGACCAGAGTGATTTCCCTTGTATTGATGATTTTCGTTAGGCTGGTGTAACTTTTGATATATTCACTTTCGTGGTAACCACTGACCAGATTTGGAAACTGGAGTGATTTTCCATCGGTTTGATACCAAACATGCCATAAGCAGCCTAGCGGTTCACACCTCATACCATCTGTAATGATTAATTAATGATTACTTATATTATGTCGTTATGTTATATTACTCACACCTTATTTTATGCCTCACAATCTATATAATTGTAAATATACTGTGTAGCTGCTGGCGCGTTCAAACTAAATCTCATTGTACTTACAATGTCAATAAAAACATCCATCCATCCATCTAGGCAGGCCAGTGTCGCCTCCATCCTTCCTGAAGTCAGTGATTCCTTTGTCTTTGTGCTGTTTAGTGCCAAATTGTTTGCTGAACTCCAACCTATCAGTTTCTGGACCTCATCTCTGTAAGCTGACTCATAAGAACCAAAGAGATTTACAAATGAGAGGAGGCCATTCGGCCCATCAAGCTCCTTTGAGGAGAACTTAGCTAATAGCCTCAAAAATCTTATCTAGCTCTGATTTAAAAGAACCCAGGGTTTTAGCTTGTGTTACAATAACAGGAAGACTATTCCATACTCTAACTACACGCTGTGTACAGAAATGCTTCATCAAATTCGTTTTAAAATGTTCTCCAGCTAATTTCCACTTATGGCCACGAGTTCTGGTATTTAAACTAACATTGAAATAGCCATTTGGCTGAACAGCATCCAGACCTGTTAGAATCTTAAACACCTGGATTATGTCCCCCCTTAGTCTCCTTTGCTCGAGGCTAAACAGATTCAGCTCAGCTAACCTCTCCTCATTAGACATTCCTCTAAGACCAGGAATCATTCTCGTTGCCCTACGTTGCACCTTTTCCAAGGCAGCAATGTCCTTCTTAAGGTATGGTAACCAAACCCGCACACAATATTCTAGGTGGGGTCTTACCAAGGAATTATATTATCGTAGCATCACTTGCCTTGTCTTAAACTCCACACACCTAGAGATGCAATGTGCCTTCTCGCGTGGTGTTCCTGCAGAGGGAGTCTGTGAGTGCTGGAGATTGGGGGAGGGGGCAGTGTGGCTATGTCTGCTCTGTGTTCCTCCAGACGAGCAAAGAAGCTGTTTAGCTCCTTTGCTAAAAGGGCGTTGCTGTTAACAGTGACGGTGTTGTTGCCTTTGAAGTTTGTAATGTGTTGTATTCCCTGCCACACCCACTGTGGGTTGTTGTATGTGAAGTAGACCTCTATTTTCTGTTTCTCTGCCTGCCTGGCAACCTTGATGCCCCTATTCAGGTTAGCTCTGGCTGCACTCTGTGTTCTTGACTGCGCTGTCTTGTCCTGTAGTATTGTATTGTTGCTCTTGTGTTTATCTTGCACTTTCTCCCTCTGTTTGTGCTCCTTTCACTCTGTATAGTTCTATCTTGCCCGCACTTGTGTCATCTTGTGTTGTTTCTGTTTTTCTTCTTTGTGTTGCACCGTGGTCCAGGAGGAACAATGTTTCCTTTCACTGTGTACTGTGTATATTGCTGAAATAACAATAAACCCACTTGACCACCTGCCTCAATTCATCCTGAAGAGTTTTCCAATGTTGTTCAAAGGTCTGTTTGTTTCGAGTGAAGGACACGCCCCTGGACGTGCTGGATAAGGGGACCACAGATCAGTGTCCTCAGTCCTGCTTCTCCCTTCAAAGCTGAGAGGAAGATGACCCGCCTGCTGCTTCTGGTTTTGGCTTATGGAGCTCTGCTTATCTCCACAGAGGCCCAGCAAGATTACCACAGTCTCCCTGCACTCACAAGACGGCCATTAAACTCGCAGTCGAAAATGCTCATCAAGGAACCCGTCAGCACATGAATTTCTATAACATCCAGGGCCGTCCGAAGGTAACTGCTGAGAAAGTGTTTACAAAAGTGTGAAACTTTCATCATCTGCAAGCTGAACTAATGAGTATCACATTGATTTTGATGTTTTAATTTCAATGCATATGATGCTTAATGTCTCTTCACAATGAAAGTGATGGTTGTATATCTCAGCCCTGGTCAATTTTACCTTCTCACAGTTTCTCTCTGAATCTGCTGCAGTCAAGTCTGTGACAGTTTGCCATTTTTTGGGTGATTATTGTTTGTTATATTGCCTTTAAAACAGTTGTAGGCAATTTTGTATATAACGTGTTTATGTGATTTAGATCAGCAGTGAATACATTGACATTGAGATTCTCTTGAGAGCAACAAAATGTCCAAAGTCAACTGCAACAGACCATCGGGCTGACTGTATTTTCATGGACAAGAGGGTAAGTAAAGAGTCACTGTGACTGTGAGCATTGGACATATCAGTTAGCAAATTAATTTAGGTTCATGTTAACTTTTTTGATGCCCTGCGGGGGAAAGTTAGCCAACAATAAAGTAACAAATACATAGGTGGCCTCAAAGAGCCAGTTCCTTCACCTTATTCTCAAATTTTAGTAGGTTTACAGGCTTAAAGGCTGGATTACCAGGCAGAAGCAAATGCTAATCATCTGAGGGGTGACCTGTAGATTATGCTTCGAGCTATGAACCCTAGCTGGCCTTATTTAAAGACCTGTGGGCTGTACTACAAAGCGGGTTTTACATACCCAGAGTTAACTCAATCGAGCCAGGTTAACTAAAACTCATTGTTGAAATCAGCCTTAAATGGCAGTGTGGTGTTTTGTGGTGAAAGGGCAGGACTTAACTCTTGTTTTAATTAGAAAGCCAGTAATTAAACCTGGTCAGAGCAGGGTAGATGTGCAGTGTGAATTACCCTTTAAATTTACCTCTTTAAATAGTGAACTACAGGACCACTTAGCTTGATCGGAGGACAGTATTTTAATACAGAGCAGTGTTCAGTTAAACGGGATTTGTTGTTCATACTTTTAGATGAACTTGCTTTGTATAATATAGCCTTATGGTGACCCTGCTTTGGAAGCTCTTTCCTCTAAAATTGTTCTGTGTCATTAAACCCTGCACTCCAGCAGCTCTGCCTTAAATCATTAGATATATCTTTACTACACCTTCTCTCACTGTATTTATTGCCCACCACTCTTTAAATACTGTTTTTGTGTGTCTGTGTGTTTTTGCAGCCATTCATTAACTGTAGAGTTTGCAGCAGACGGTCTGGTAATGATCTTACACATCCATCAAATGACTGTGTACCAAACAAGAAAGTGGATGAAGTAAGTGTAGAGAGTCTTAGCATTATGGAAATGTAACAGGTGTGTGAATTGTGTCTAAACATGTGGTTAAACTTTGATTGTGTTTGTACATGCAAAAATTTGATCAGAGTACTGTTTATTAATGACAATGTTACTTTTAATCTGAACAACAGTGGCAGCACCAAGGAAAAGCTTGGGGGGGGGGGCTCTAGCTCCTCCTCCAATGACCATAGTACCCCCACAGCACCCCCAAAATATTGGTTTCATTTTTTCTTTAACTATCTGTAAAATCTGTATATTGTGTAAGACATTTTTGCGGTTTTTACAGCATACTTGTAGTGTATTTTTTCTTCAAAGTACACATAGAGGCTCTGTGAGCTAGACGTTAGAATTTCATATTTTATCCTATTTTATCCATGCTGTAGCTTATCGTGCTGTGTGCTTCTATACACCATCTACATAAGCTGAAAAGCTAAAGCACCCGGTCTAAATAATCTCACTCCCCTATAGCACCTGTAGCATTAAGTCACTGGCGCTGCCACTGCTGAATAAACGACTCCAATCTGACTAAACCGCTTAACTTTTCCTCCCCATGTTACATTTCAGGACAAACGACGTAATATGTGTCCTTCTGATAAACCTCTTCTCAGACCTAAAACTGCCTTGGCTTCCAAGGACACTAAAGAAGCTGAAGGAGACCGTCTGGCTGTTTCTGATGGCTGATGGTCCTGCAATGTGGACCAGAGGAGGAAACTGGGAGGGAAAATGCTTTGCTTTATATCATGCCCACCCAAAGCCCCCAGTGAGTAAGCCATAGGCGCCGATAGCATGGAAAAACTCCCAAGAAGGAAGAAACCTTGGGAGGGACCAAACTCAAAGGGGGAGCCCATCCTCCTGGGGCCGGCAAAGTGTAGGTGCAGGATCACAAAAAAACTTGACGAGAGAAACGAGAGAATTCGACTGTCCCTCACAAAAACTGTAAAGTTTTAGTGGCTAAATTGCTTTTTCTATGCCTTTTCAAACAGGAGGAGATTTGTTTGGCTATACGTAGAAATTTTCTATACAATTTAGACAGCACAGAATCATTAACCTACTTTAATGCATTTATTAATACAACCACATATTTCACACATTTTGACATCAGTCATGCAGTGAAGATACAGTCTCTTTATTTCTTGACGCCAACCCTCCCCATTAATCCGGGCTTGGGACCGACACCTAGTTGAGCTGGCTTTCTCCCTTAAGTGGCTGGGTTAGGCTAAACTATGTACATATTTATGAAGACTACTATAAATTTATAAAGACCTCCCTAAATATGTAGTCTAACAAAACGCAGTTTAAAGAAGGTAGCCTACCTGGTAAACAAAGAAATTAAAAGGCCCACAGCATATAATCGGGCTATATCCAAGCAGTTTTTAAGAACGTAACCTACATGGCGAAATTGAATTACTTTCTGGACCAACAAACGCAACCAGACATGAACATTATGCACCTTCCTAGTCTTGATGTATGTCGTCATACAGATGAGGACGTTAAGGCAGCCTTTAGGTCCGACCCATCATGCACTGCAGTTTTTTGCAAATTCCTCAGATGGAAAACCATTAAATACCTCTTCTATTACCTTATATTACCTTATATTCATGTAATAAATATACAAATATCAATTAGTTGGAAATCAGCCAGACAGACGTAATTACTACAAATGGTTTCCACTGTATTTGTGACTCTGAGTGCCGCAGGCTTGGATGCAGTGCCGCACCATTTTGTAAGTAAATTAATAAATATTAATGAGACATCACCTACCACCCTGCAAAAAAGAAATTTGCCGCTCGTCCCCCTGCACATGAACCAACATGGCTGTGTCAACCAGCGGAGCTCCGGAGCCTCTGGAGAAACACGCGGCAAAAAAGGCTCGCATACGGTCTTCCAGAGTTTGGGAATACTTCAGTCATGACACCTTTTCTGCGCCTCTACTGTAGCTGGCGTTAATGACGCTGTTTCAGCCATTTTATATTTTCTGTTTACTTATTCTGTCATGTAAGACTGAGACAAATTATCGTTTACGACTATTCTTACACACTGTAGCCTGACTTGCTGACTTAAGTAAGCTTAACTATAAGCTACCTTTGCTAGTGTTTGTGAATAACATGTTTCTCTAGTTATGAAATTATTCCATGTTTTAGCATCTGTTTCAACATTAAAGTCAAATTGGTATATTGAAATATGTAAAAACTATTGAACTATTAGCTTAAGTCTAACATAGAAAATCCTACTGAATCTCTTAAGATTTTCCTTTTTTGTTAATGCACTAATGTTTAAGAAGTGTCTTAAATTGAATTTCAGATTTGTGTGTGGGTGGGAGTGGGTGAATTGTATTAAATTCATACATTCATTCTTTTGGCTCAGACATTACTGACCTAAAACAAATTGAGGCATTGGGTAAGTGCTTAAATTAGCTACTAAATGGCAAAAAATATTCTAAATATCACATTTTCCATTCTTCGGTATAATTTTAATGAATCACCTATGCTGCCAAACATTAACGCATAGATTGTCACAACACTCTATGTTTTAGTTCTTCTTTATGTGTATAGGACGGTGTGATGGTTCTGGTGGTGGGTGTGGCCGACGCTGCTCGCGATGTTTGGCTATGCTGCAGTCCCAGGGACCAAGTTGGAACACATTTCCACCTTCAAGCTTAGGTGGAAAAACGGCACCGAGACCCAGCAGCAGGACAACTTCTTGTCCAGACAACCAGCCCTGCTTCATCATTGAAGTAAGCCCTGTGAACAGGAGCGAGATGTACTTCTGCAGTGGATGTTATAGCGGAAAGAACATCCCCATCCTCACGTCTGCCGGAGTGCCCCCTCAAGTGGGTGTGTGACTTAACTCGATGGATGAATTGGACAGAATGTACTGTTACTAGAGGTCGACCGATATGGGTTTTTCAAGTCAAGGGTCAGGCGATGGCCGATATATGCTGCTGATTTTTTTTGGCCGATAATTGGACGTTTTCCCCTCTATTTGCATGGTAAAATATCACACTAATAATAACAAACGATACACAAAATTTCTCAATTTAGCATTTATTGAATACTCAACTTGGAAACAATAACACATTTATAAACAATAAAAATAGCAGCATCAGAATCTCTGTTAGTGCACAATATAGCAGCAAACTCCTCATGTTTGACGGAAGGAAATTTGTAAACAATACAAAAAGGAATAAGCATGTTATCTTTAGTTGTAATCCCACTTCCAGTCCCTGAGTCTTACTCACCACACTCATACTTCACAGCAAACAGACAGCAGTTAATTAACCAGAAGAGAAAAATGCAAAAACACAACAGAACTTGTAAATAATAACAAACTAATAGACAATAAAAATAGCAGCATCAGAATCTCTATTAGTGCCAAATATAGCAGCAAACTCCTCATGTCTGACGGAAGGAAAATTTGTAAATACACAAAGGAATGAGCACATCTTCAGTTTTAATCCCATTTCCAGTCCCTGAGTCTTCCTCATCCCACAAGCAGGCAAGGCATGTCACCCCGGTTGTGTGACACTTATTTTATATAATAAAATAAGTGCCCCCTGCGGCCCCAGAGCTCGAGCAGCCGTCTCCGCTGCCTGCAGCTACCGCGCCCACGTCCGAGGCGCTTTCCCTGCCTGCAGCTCCCGGGCAGGCGCCCCCTCTGCAGCCTGCAGCTCCAGTCCCTGGCCCCACTCCAGTCCCTTCTCCCCCTGTGACTCTGGTACCCTCACCCCGACGAGCCCGACCCCGGCCGCAGGTCCTTATGTCTGTGTCCCATAAGGGGAGAGGACACAGACGCACGGCTGGGGTCCCACCCGCCCAGCCCCCTGGCTCGCCCTCCCTCGCCGGCGCTAGGGCTTGGTCGGCACCTGCGGGTCCTGGCCCTCCGGGTCGGCTGTCGTCTGCGGGTCCCCCTCCGCGGCCTCGTCGCCCTGCCTCGGTCCCTCCTCCGGCGTCTTATCGGTTGCCTGCGGGCCCCCCGACGGCGGCTCCTCATTCGCCTGCTGGTCCTCCCGCTCTGGCGTGTCGGAGGACGTCGCCGTCTGCTGCGGCTCCCCCTCTCTCCTTGCCCTCGCCAGGGTCCCTTCCAGCTCCTTCGTCCCCTTCCCTGGTCTCCCCTCCGACTCCCTCCTTCGTCCCTGCGTCTGTCCCTCACCCCGTCTCCTCGGCCCCTCCGGCTCCGGCCTCCCGGCCGCCTGCAGCCCTTCCGGCTGCCTCCCGTCGCCCGCTGGGTCTCCCTCGGGCTCCTCTTGGTTCCCCCTCCTTCTCTCCCTGGCCTCCCGTCTTTGTCCCTCCTGCCTCTGCTCCCCCTCGCTTTGTTCCTCCTGTCTCTGTCCCTCCTCTCTTTGTCCCTCGTCCCTCTGGCTTCTGCTCCTCTTTCCCCGATGTTCCCTTCGTTCACTCCCGGTCCTTTTGTCCTGCCTGTTCCCTCCGTGTCCCCCTTTCTGATCTGTTTCTCTGCCTTTCCTGTCTTATGTCAAGTCTTGTCCTGGCTCCTTCCCCTGTGCCAGTTCTGTCTGTCCGTTCTGTTCCCTGTCCCTCATTAATGAGGTTTTATATAGATATACATATATGCCCGGCTTGTCCGCTCCTCGTGTGTGCCACGCCCCCTGATTACCCACGTGTGCTTCCCTGATCGTCTCCTGCTTTGCCCGATTACTTTGATTAGTCATGACCTATTTTAAGTCCTGGTCTTACCTGTTTGCCCTGTCCGTCATTGTAGTTTGTCAATGCCTGCGTTCCGTCCTGCTCTACCCGCTCCGTTTCCCCGATTAAAGACCCGTTTTCACAAACACAAAAAAAACTATATGTATACATATACATACACTGAACAAAAATATAAACGCAACACTTTTGTTTTTGCTCCCATTTTTCATGAGATGGACTTAAAGATCTACAATTCATTCCAGATACACAATATTACCATTTCTCTCAAACATTTCTCACAAATCAGTCTAAATGTGTGATAGTGAGCACTTCTGCTTTGCTGAGATAATCCATCCCACCTCACAGGTGTGCCACATCAAGATGCTGATCTGACATCATGGGTAGTGCACAGGTGTACCTTATACTGCCCACAAT
Organism: Brienomyrus brachyistius; assembly: GCF_023856365.1. NCBI lineage: Eukaryota > Metazoa > Chordata > Actinopteri > Osteoglossiformes > Mormyridae > Brienomyrus > Brienomyrus brachyistius. The sequence continues at coordinate 38,664 of NW_026043095.1, read as the reverse complement.
AAAAGGCCACCCTGGAATGTGCAGTTTTGTCTCACAGCAAAATGCCACAGATGCCACAAGCATTGAGGGAGCGTGCAATTGGCATGCTGACAGCAGGAATGTCAACCAGATCTGTTGCTCGTGCATTGAATGTTCATTTCTCAACCATAAGCCGTCTCCAAAGGCGTTTCAGAGAATATGGCAGTACATCCAACCGGCCTCACAACCGCAGACCACGTGTAACCACACCAGCCCAGGACCTCCACATCCAGCAGGTTCACCTCCAAGATCGTCTGAGACCAGCCACTCAGACAGATGATGCACGGCCCCATGTTGCAAGGATCTGTACACAGTTCTTGGAAGCTGAAAATGTCCCAGTTCTTGCATGGCCAGCATACTCACCGGACATGTCACCCGTTGAGCATGTTTGGGATGTGCTTGACCGGCGTATACGACAGCGTGTACCAGTTCCCACTAATATCCAACAACTTCGCACAGCCATTGAAGAGGAGTGGACCAACATTCCACAGGCCACAATTGACAATCTGATAAACTCTATGCGAAGAAGATGTGTTGCATTGTATGAGGCAAATGGTGGTCACACCAGATACTGACCGGTTCTGAGTCCCCAGACCCCCAATAAAGCAAAAAACTGCACATTCCAGGGTGGCCATTTATTGTGGGCAGTATAAGGTACACCTGTGCACTACCCATGATGTCAGATCAGCATCTTGATGTGGCACACCTGTGAGGTGGGATGGATTATCTCAGCAAAGCAGAAGTGCTCACTATCACACATTTAGACTGATTTGTGAGAAATGTTTGAGAGAAATGGTAATATTGTGTATCTGGAATGAATTGTAGGTCTTTAAGTCCATCTCATGAAAAATGGGAGCAGAAACAAGAGTGTTGCGTTTATATTTTTGTTCAGTATATATATTTATGGGTGTATCGAGACTAGATGGTCAGTATGGATAACTAAGGTGCACTAAAACTGGGTGAGCAGGCAAGGCATGTCACCCAGGTTGTGTGACAATTATTTTATATAAATGTATATATGTATATATATATTCCATCCACCATCCCTCCTTTACAGAGAACTGCGTTATTTTTATTGTCCATTACGAAAAAAATAAAAAAACTATATATATATATATATATATATATACATATATATTTATGGGTGTATCGAGACTAGATGGTCATTATGGATAACTAAGGTGCACTAAAACTGGGTGAGCAGGCAAGGCATGTCACCCAGGTTGTGTGACAATTATTTTATATAAATGTATATATATATATATATATTCCATCCACCATCCCTCCTTTACGGAGAACTGCGTTATTTTTCTTTTCTATTGCTAATAAAAAAACTATATATATGTACATGTATATATATATATATATATATATATATATATATATATATATATGGGTGTATCGAGACTAGATGGTCAGTATGGATAACTAAGGTGCACTAAAATTGGGTGAGCAGGCAAGGCATGTCACCCAGGTTGTGTGACAATTATTTTATATATATGCATGTACATATTCCATCCACCATCCCTCCTTTATGGAGAACTGCGTTATTTTTATTGTCTATTGCAAAAAAAAACAGAAAAACTATATATATATATATATATATATATATATATATATATATATATACATATATATTCATGGGTGTATCGAGACTAGATGGTCATTCTGGATAACTAAAGTGCACTAAAATTGGGTGAGCAGGCAAGGCATGTCACCCAGGTTGTGTGACAATTATTTTATATAAATGTATATATATATATATATATATATATATATATATATATATTCCATCCACCATCCCTCCTTTACGGAGAACTGCGTTATTTTTCTTTTTTATTGCTAATAAAAAAACTATATATATATACATATATATTTATGGGTGTATCGAGACTAGATGGTCATTATGAATAACTAAGGTGCACTAAAATTGGGTGAGCAGGCAAGGCATGTCACCCCGGTTGTGTGACAATTATTTTATATATATATTCCATCCACCATCCCTCCTTTACGGAGGACTGCTTTATTTTTAATATCCATTGCGAAAAAAAAACACAAGAAAAAGAAAAAATATCTATATATATAAATATATATATATATATATATATATGGGTGTGTCGAGACTAGATGGTCAGTATGGATAACTAAAGTGCACTAAAATTGGGTGAGCAGGCAAGGCATGTCACCCAGGTTGTGTGACAATTATTTTATATAAATGTATATATATATATATATATATATATATATATATATATATATATATATATATATATATATATATATATTCCATCCACCATCCCTCCTTTACGGAGAACTGTGTTATTTTTCTTTTCTATTGCTAATAAAAAAACTATATATATGTACATATATATATATATATATATGGGTGTATCGAGACTAGTTGGTCATTATGGATAACTAAGTTGCACTAAAATTGGGTGAGCAGGCAAGGCATGTCACCCAGGTTGTGTGACAATTATTTTATATATATGTATATATATATTCCATCCACCATCCCTCCTTTATGGAGAACTGCGCTATTTTTATTGTCTATTGCAAAAAAAAAAAAAAAAAAAAACAATACATATATATACATATATATTTATGGGTGTATCGAGACTAGATGGTCATTATGAATAACTAAGGTGCACTAAAATTGGGTGAGCAGGCAAGGCATGTCACCCCGGTTGTGTGACAATTATTTTATATATATATTCCATCCACCATCCCTCCTTTACGGAGAACTGCGTTATTTTTATTGTCCATTGCGAAAAAAAAAAAACTATATATATACATATATATTTATGGGTGTATCGAGACTAGTTGGTCATTATGGATAACTAAGTTGCACTAAAATTGGGTGAGCAGGCAAGGCATGTCACCCAGGTTGTGTGACAATTATTTTATATATATGTATGTATATATTCCATCCACCATCCCTCCTTTACGGAGAACTGCGTTATTTTTCTTTTCTATTGCTAATAAAAAAACTATATATATGTACATATATATATATATATTTATGGGTGTATCGAGACTAGTTGGTCATTATGGATAACTAAGGTGCACTAAAATTGGGTGAGCAGGCAAGGCATGTCTCCCCAGTTGTGTGACAATTATTTTATATAAATGTATATATATATTCCCTCCACCACCCCTCCTTTACGGAGGACTGCTTTATTTTTAATATCCATTGCGAAAAAAAAACACAAGAAAAAGAAAAAATATCTATATATATACATATATATATATATATATATATATATATATATATATATGGGTGTGTCGAGACTAGATGGTCAGTATGGATAACTGAGGTGCACTAAAATTGGGTGAGCAGGCAAGGCATGTCACCCAGGTTGTGTGACAATTATTTTATATATATGCATATACATATTCCATCCACCATCCCTCCTTTACGGAGAACTGCGTTATTTTTATTGTCTATTGCAAAAAAAAAACAGAAAAACTATATATATATATATATATATATATATATATATATATATATATATATATATATATATATATATATATATATATATACATATATATTCATGGGTGTATCGAGACTAGATGGTCATTATGGATAACTAAAGTGCACTAAAATTGGGTGAGCAGGCAAGGCATGTCACCCAGGTTGTGTGACAATTATTTTATATAAATGTATATATATATATATATATTCCATCCACCATCCCTCCTTTACGGAGAACTGCGTTATTTTTCTTTTCTATTGCTAATAAAAAAACTATATATATATACATATATATTTATGGGTGTATCGAGACTAGATGGTCATTATGAATAACTAAGGTGCACTAAAATTGGGTGAGCAGGCAAGGCATGTCACCCCGGTTGTGTGACAATTATTTTATATATATATTCCATCCACCATCCCTCCTTTACGGAGGACTGCTTTATTTTTAATATCCATTGCGAAAAAAAAACACAAGAAAAAGAAAAAATATCTATATATATATACATATATATATATATATATATATATATATATATGGGTGTGTCGAGACTAGATGGTCAGTATGGATAACTAAAGTGCACTAAAATTGGGTGAGCAGGCAAGGCATGTCACCCAGGTTGTGTGACAATTATTTTATATAAATGTATATATATATATATATATATATATATATATATATATATATATATATATATATTCCATCCACCATCCCTCCTTTACGGAGAACTGCGTTATTTTTCTTTTCTATTGCTAATAAAAAAACTATATATATGTACATATATATATATATATATGGGTGTATCGAGACTAGTTGGTCATTATGGATAACTAAGTTGCACTAAAATTGGGTGAGCAGGCAAGGCATGTCACCCAAGTTGTGTGACAATTATTTTATATATATATGTATATATATATTCCATCCACCATCCCTCCTTTATGGAGAACTGCGTTATTTTTATTGTCTATTGCAAAAAAAAAAACAAAAAAAACTATATATATATACATATATATTTATGGGTGTATCGAGACTAGATGGTCATTATGAATAACTAAGGTGCACTAAAACTGGGTGAGCAGGCAAGGCATGTCACCCAGGTTGTGTGACAATTATTTTATATATATGTATATATATATTCCATCCACCATCCCTCCTTTATGGAGAACTGCGTTATTTTTATTGTCTATTGCAAAAAAAAAAAACAAAAAAAAACTATATATATATATACATATATATATATGGGTGTATCGAGACTAGAAGGTCATTATGCATAACTAAAGTGCACTAAAATTGGGTGAGCAGGAAAGGCATGTCACCCCAGTTGTGTGACAATTATTTTATATATATGTATATATATATATATATTCCCTCCACCACCCCTCCTCTACGGAGGACTGCTTTATTTTTATTTCCATTGCAAAAATAAAAAATTTTAAAACACAAAAAAAAAAAAAAACGAAAATAATAATAATAAAAATAATTTTGAATGTGTATTCAAATAAGTTTGAATGTGTGTGAACTATATATAAATATATATATACACATGCATATACAGAAATATATACACACACACACATATATATATATACACACACACACACAGACACACACTCACATAAACACATACACACACTGTGTACAGTCTTATGCAAAGGTTTGGCACCCCTTGACAAATAACATCTTTTCAATTACAAAAGCAACAATATCAGTTAATACAGTCTCTTTAGGAACTGGGGGAAAAATACACAATATTTTCAGCAAACATTGATGAATAGTTACTTTTTATGCCATAAATTGAACAAAATTACAAAATAAAAACATTATTATGGCACTCTGCAAAAGTTTGGGCACCCTACGTAATCAGTACTTAGTAACACCTCCTCTGCCAGATATCACAGCTTACAAGCGCTTCTTATAGCCAGCTGAAAGGCTTTCAGTTCTTGTACTTGGGATTTTCTCACATTCTTCCTTGCAAAAGGCTTCTAGTTCTGTAATATTCTAATATATCAAGGGCTGTATTGTCAAATAGGAGATCGGCAGCATTCTCCCACCTGAGAAAACTGTACTACAATGCCCTTGATAGTGTGTAGAAACACACTCGTCAGCTCTAGTCCTCCTGTAACAACGCAAAAGGACTGGCAACCCTCAGGTATTTATGCGTGCGATTGTATGATAAATTCACCCTGACAGTCTCACACTTCTCTTGGTACCAACAGGTCTCATGGAATATATAAAAGGCAACTGCAACAATTATACTCGGCACTAAACATCGAGGCACGGAAATGCAGCAGAGCTTGTGTATTTCTCAGGATGCATTCTAGTAAAATGCCCGGAAAATGAGCTAAAGACATATTTCAAGGGGCACTATATAAAACCGATGGAAATTTTACTGATTAAATAAAAGGAAAAGCATCGTTTGAAAAATCACAAATGTTTCTAAGATTCAATGCATCGCTTTTTGACCACATCATAGCGATGAACACATCATTGTTCCTGACAATGTCCTAATACAGAAATAAAACTTTATGTTGGTAAACTCAAAAAGCCTTCAGCTGTCACACTGGCTAACGATCTCAAACGATTATAAAGCAGCATTTTGAAAAGCGCTGTTTTAAAATAACAGATACAACACTTACCTTGTCTTCTGGCCAAATGCTTTTCACGGCTTGGCACTCCAACGGTGCTGAAACGAAATTTGTATTTCCTCCTACCTCGTTGGCCCTTCAGTTCTTCTTTTCTCCCTTTGGATGTTTTTTTCCTTCTTCTTTGGATATTGTTTTTTATTTTTGTTTGTTTTTTTTTACTTTGCATGTTTTTCCTTCTTCGGATATTATTTTTTTGGCTTATTTTTTTAGACGATGTTTTTTTCGTCTTCTTTAAAAATTGATTTTTTTCGTCTTCTTTAAATATTGTTTTTTTTTTCATCCTTTTGATGTTGTTTTACGGAACAAGAGCCGTACAGTGCTACTCTATCAGGAGGTAGCGCCAACTGAACGCCTTGAAGCAGTACCCAGCTCTTTTATAGGGAGCGTCAACCCGAAGTCAAGTTCTAGAACGTTGCACTCACTTTTCATTGGTTTCCCAGCTATGCTGTCAGAATAATGTTTGCTGATTGGTCGAAAATTTTAAAACGTACCCGAGTACTGTAAAAAAAACTCAAGATCTTGCTACCCTACGGAGCACCCATAAGGTGATTTTTTTTATACGTTATATGCAGCTATTTGTAGCAGGCCGTAATTAGACTAATCCACCCTTTGTCAATAAAGCCAACAAGAGAACAGGTTGCCCAAAGTTTGCTCAGGTACACGCCACAGCACAACCTTAAAAACACATCCAGCACAAATCACACTAGTGAATGACACAGCAAATCACAGCAATAAAAAAGACCCCTATGGGCAATCCAGCACCCAGACTACAGGTGCCAAAAGGCCCAGCCTGCCTAATAATGAACCCAAAATATACATACAACAAAGAAAAAGACACAAACAAAAAAGAAAATAAAACTAGCCAGCTGCTCCCACTAAACCCCGCTCCCGAGGCCACTAAGCCGGCTGGCTTGATAATACACGATACAACCTCAGATAAAACATATTAAAGCAACACCAGGGAGGTTTACAACCTGATCCTTAAAATTATCGACCCGTAATTCCACCTTGAAAACCCCTAAAGAACAGTAGTTTACCCCATGACTCACTGCCCCATTCAAACAAAAAAAAAACAGGTTTTTGGGGTAACCTTTAGGTCAGCTCTTCAAAACCAGGTATGAGGACTCTTCAGCTAATCAGTCCTCTAATTAGAAATCTAATTAGGGAGTTGCAGCGAAAACCTGCATACACACCGGCCCTTTGCGGATAAGATTGTTCACCCCTGAAACAAGCAAACAGAAAGGCTGCTACACTGCAAATTCAATATGCCCGCCGATGCTCCACCAAATCTATCAGGACCCTGCCTGTCTTTCCCGTGCCTGCTCCTTTGCCAATATGCCCTACCATCGGAACATGCACAGCCATCTCGCCCCGGCTATGCCTCCAGTCCGAACTGCAGTTCCTATACCTGCCTATAATTGCCTGGCTACAATCCATCCCCCAAAATGAAATTGATGACCCAACGATCACAGCTAAGAATTCTATCCCCAAACCACTGGTCTTCCTCCCCAACCGAACGATCATTCACTGACCGTGGTAACTTATAAGGGTTGGTATGATGACCAGTGGTGGACCTCACCGAACGTTTAACTGGTCTCTACACCTCGGGGGGGACATAACCTCCTCCATTATACGAGGCCTACTTGTGGATGCTCTATTGCGACCCCTCCCACCAGCCCTGTCCCCGTAAAATCACAGAGTCCTCATCCGATTCCATTTCTGTTGCCCCTGTGGGCAACCCAGACTCAGGAGACATTACCAGAACATCTTCCCCTGACATAACAACCCCCTGTGGTACTGGACGCAACTCTGTTCGGTGAACTTGACGGACAACCCCGTCCCCCTCCATTGGAGTTGCAGAGTAAACTGCACCCTGATCTTGGGGACACCGAACTACCATATACAAACAGGCATCCCAATGATCCTGTATTTTACCTCGAACATGGTTCCGCAAACACACCAGCTGACCTTCATCAAACCCCTAATCATTAACCAACTCATTGTGTTTCCGATTTCGTGGTGTGGCTTGTTCCTCCAACTAAGCCTTCACATACTCTTGAAGCACCTGCAAACTTTCCTGATGGTTTTGTACCCATTCCTCCAAAGGTCCACCATACTGACTGATCCCGGCAGGAGCCTGAAGATAGTGTATCGGTAATCGAGGCTCACAGCCAGACCTTAAATAAAAAGGCATCATCCAGTCATTTGGTGGGGTGTAGTATTGTAAGCTTCTCTGCTGGAGGAAGTGTGTGAAGCAAATTGTGCAAAAAAAATATTAAAGCAACACCAGGGAGGTTTACATCTAGATCCTTAAAATGATTGACCTGCAATTCCACCTTGAAAATCCAATTACCATATAAAGGATACAAGATGTAAAGATGACAAATGACATGGCACACATTTGTTGTTTAGACTGTTGTGTCAGGTTAATTGAAAGCTGAAGGATCTTAGTGTTTACTAGTCTAAGTAACAGAATGTCTAAACACTGTGCTTGCCTTTATGGGTTTTTAAGCAGAACATATAGGTATAGAAACATATTAACATTACGTTTCACGATTCACTGACTGGAGAATAGGAGAATATACACATCAATATTACTACTTAAGTTAACTAACCCTAATCCCAACCCCTATTGGCACGGAGCCCGCCAGGGTTCAGGTGAGATATAAATCTGTAATCTGTATCAATGGTTTTGCTATCCATACCCACCCTATTAATGTTAGCTTCCCAGGGTTTCTTGTTAGACAAGCTCTGTGTCTCTCTATACCCCCATTTACTGCACGACTGATTGTCCATTTATAAAGAATCAAATAGGGTGAAGATGGTTTTAGTTTACAATTACTCTGGAAGGTGACCAGATTAAAAAAAACTAAATACCATGCCTACGTGTATGTAATCTCCATCACAGTCCCCATTTTCCCCATAATCCTCGTTTTGATAGTGCCAATTTGTGTAATGTGAGTTTTTTTTTTTTTTTAAAAACTGTTATAGAAGAACATACTGGATGCCACATGTGTACAATTACCCCTTTCTAATTAGTGGGGTCCGTTGTGTCAGCTACAGCCTTTACTAACATACACATAAGTATACAGTCTTACAGCACTTTTGTTTTCCTTTTGTATTTAATGGTTTTCCATTTAGGGGGCAGCATGGTGGTGCAGTGGTTAGCACTGTTGCCTCACACCTCTAGGGCCCGGGTTCGAGTCTCCACCTGGGTCACATGTGTGTGGAGTTTGCATGTTCTACCCATGTCATCGTGGGGTTTCCTCCGGGTACTCTGGTTTCCCCCACAGTCCAAAAACATGCTGAGGCTAATTGGAGTTGCTAAATTGCCCATAGGAGTGTATGCGTGAGTGAATAGTGTGTGAGTGTGCCCTGCGATGGGCTGGCCCGCCATCCTGAGTTGTTCCCTGTCTCGTGCCCATTGCTTCCGGGATAGGCTCCAGACCCCCCGCGATCCAGTAGGATAAGCGGTTTGGAAAATGGATGGATGGATGGATGGACAGTTTTCCATTTGAGGAATTAGCAAAAAACTGCAGTGCATGATGGGTAGGATCTAAAGGCTGCCTAACGCCCTTAATTTGTTTGCAATTTCGCCAGGTAGGCTACCTTCTTTAAACTGCGTTTTGCTAGACTACACATTTCGAGATGTTTTATTGTAGTCTTGGTAAATATATATATATAGTTTAGCCTAACCCAGCCACTTAAGGGAGCAAGCCAGCTCAGGTAGGTGCCAGTCCCAAGCCCGGATTAATGGAGAGGGTTGGCGTCAAGAAATAAAGAGAAATAAAGACAACTAATACTCCTAGTTTGCGAGATCTGACTGCAATGGCAGCACTGCTACAAGGGTGTGGATAAATCTATACAAATATCACCTGCATGCACATTACTTCTTTTACAATAACCAACTCCTGATCCATACTGTTAGTCGTGAAAAAAAAAACTATCGTGTACATAGAGGCCCTGTGTAAAAAGATAACTGCCAAGGAAAAGATCAAAAACATTTATTTCAAGGATACAAAGTTTTTATGGTCATGTACAGTGTACAGTGCAATTCTTATTTGATTAACTTGAATGTCTCCACAGACTAGACGATTAAACAAATAAAGCAGCGCAACATTACAATAACTAATAACAAATAAACAAAGCTCACGAGTACTATTACAGTATTTATATCATTTATTTAAACTTAATTTTACCAGGTAAATTAACTACAAAGCAGTTACCACTGCTTTACCTGCTTCTCGGGAGAAATAGCAGATATACGTCATGTATGTGACTAAATTCTTAAGCCAATAAGGGCAAAGTTGTGTCGTAATGGAGGCGGATCCAGTTTGTGCAGCCGGTTAAAGACACTACGGGCATGTAAATGGAGAACGAAATTATAGTTATACCGAATCTCCTACACACAATACCAAGGTTACCAACTTTGGTCAGCTGACCGGAGTGAGACGTTCAATTCCCGTAAGATTTCTTTGCGCCAGCCTGAGAGTCTGAAAACACGTCACACCAGATGCATGAGAGATGGAAACCTGGGATATTCAGTCGAATCAGATCAAATATGATGCTAAGTTAGTACTAAGTTAAAATATGTTCCGGACTTGTAACATGCACCCATGATTTGGAACAGTCAGCAGGCTGTCTCTGGCCACGCCCCCTACACTCGGTCCGGCCCCTGGCTTTTCCTGAATTCTGATTCCTTTAGATAAACATTGACTTCATTGATATTGTTATTGATTTATCGACAGACCATCATACTTTTTAGACGTTATAATAACAACACTCTATTGATCCCCAAAGAGAGAAATTCTCTCCTTGCCTGCCCCCTCTTACTGTCCATGATACACAAGCACATATGTAGAAAAACGTCAGCTTGGAAGCCAAGGCTGGACTTAACCTACTCTATTCTGGTATTCTGTTCTCCCAAGTAAGGCATCCCAAGTTCGAATCCAACTTCCGACAAAAGTTCTTCAATCGCTACAGCACAATTTGAGCCACTGATCGGCTTTAATTGCTTTGTTTTATTTTTGCGTTTCAGGCAAAACTACATAACACTTAAAGACACTTCGGGCATGCAAATGGAGAACGAAATTATAGTTATACCGAATCTCCTACACACAATACCAAGGTTACCAACTTTGGTCAGCTGGCCGGAGTGAGACGTTTCTCAGGCGCCAGCCTGAGAGTCTGAAAACACGTCACACCAGATGCATGAGAGATGGAAACCTGGGATATTCAGTCGAATCAGATCAAATATGATGCTAAGTTAGTACTAAGTTAAAATATGTTCCGCACTTGTAACATGCACCCATGATTTGGAACAGCAGCATACCTGTCAAGGTTTGGATTTGAAAATAAAGGAAATTTTCCGGCACCCGCCGTGAGCCATCCCACCACCGCAACCAGGCTCCAGTATCCCTTACATTTTAAGACAGGAAATATAAAATAATATAAATTATATAAAATATAATATAAATATAAATATATAAAATATATAAAATATATAAAATATATTTTTGGCCACAACCGGGATTCGAACCCCGGTCTCCCGTGTGAAAGGCGGCGATCTTACCACTACACTATCCAGCAACTATATAATATAAGGGAGATTTACGGGAAAATACTAATACGGGAGGACGGCGGGAAAGAGAAGTAAAATACGGTAGTTTCCCGGCCAAAACGGGAGACTTGACAGCCTGAGATGGCTGTCTCTGGCCACGCCCCCTACAGTCGGTCCGGCCCCTGGCTTTTCCAGCGTGTTCGCGAAAACGACTTCATTTATTTTCTTATTGATTTATCGACAGACCATCATACTTTTTAGACGTTATAATAACAACACTCTATTGATCCCCAAAGAGAGAAATTCTCTCCTTGCCTGCCCCCTCTTACTGTCCATGATACACAAGCACATATGTAGAAAAACGTCAGCTTGGAAGCCAAGGCTGGACTTAACCTACTCTATTCTGGTATTCTGTTCTCCCAAGTAAGGCGTGGGTTCGAATCCAACTTCCGACAAAAGTTCTTCAATCGCTACAGCACAATTTGAGCCACTTACGGCTTTAATTGCTTTGTTTTATTTTTGCGTTTCAGGCAAAACTACATAACACTTAAAGACACTACGGGCATGTAAATGGAGAACGAAATTATAGTTATACCGAATCTCCTACACACAATACCAAGGTTACCAACTATACTAACTATATATGGGGCTTGGTACCCAATCTCGGAATGTGGGGATGATGATATATATATTATATAAAATATAATATAAATATAAATATATAAAATATATAAAATATATAAAATATATTTTTGGCCACAACCGGTCAACCGGATTCGAACCCCGGTCTCCCGTGTGAAAGGCGGCGATCTTACCACTACACTATCCAGCAACTATATAATATAAGGGAGATTTACGGGAAAATACTAATACGGGAGGACGGCGGGAAAGAGAAGTAAAATACGGTAGTTTCCCGGCCAAAACGGGAGACTTGACAGCCTGAGATGGCTGTCTCTGGCCACGCCCCCTACAGTCGGTCCGGCCCCTGGCTTTTCCAGCGTGTTCGCGAAAACGACTTCATTATTTATCTGATTGATTTATCGACAGACCATCATACTTTTTAGACGTTATAATAACAACACTCTATTGATCCCCCTCTTACTGTCCATGATACACAATGACGAGACACATGTTCACTAATGACGAGAACTATTCTATTTTTCATGCCGGGTCCTTCAAATCTTACATTTACAAATCTTGTTCTTGTTCTCTGCTTTCTCGTTCCCGTAGATATATATTATTATACGGAGATTTACGGAGTCTTCAAAGACGGTCCGGCTCCAGCTCAAGGATCACTGTTGCTGTGGTGTAGATCAGCTGATCTGTTTCCAGCTTAGCTTATTTCTTATTTCTCAGGTCAGCTGCTCTTGTATTCAGCCTACTAATATATATGGGGCTTGGTACCCAATCTCGGAATGTGGGGATGATGATATATATATTATATAAAATATAATATAAATATAAATATAAATATATAAAATATATAAAATATATTTTTGGCCACAACCGGGATTCGAACCCCGGTCTCCCGTGTGAAAGGCGGCGATCTTACCACTACACTATCCAGCAACTATATAATATAAGGGAGATTTACGGGAAAATACTAATACGGGAGGACGGCGGGAAAGAGAAGTAAAATACGGTAGTTTCCCGGCCAAAACGGGAGACTTGACAGCCTGAGATGGCTGTCTCTGGCCACGCCCCCTACAGTCGGTCCGGCCCCTGGCTTTTCCAGCGTGTTCGCGAAAACGACTTCATTTATTTTCTTATTGATTTATCGACAGACCATCATACTTTTTAGACGTTATAATAACAACACTCTATTGATCCCCAAAGAGAGAAATTCTCTCCTTGCCTGCCCCCTCTTACTGTCCATGATACACAAGCACATATGTAGAAAAACGTCAGCTTGGAAGCCAAGGCTGGACTTAACCTACTCTATTCTGGTATTCTGTTCTCCCAAGTAAGGCGTGGGTTCGAATCCAACTTCCGACAAAAGTTCTTCAATCGCTACAGCACAATTTGAGCCACTTACGGCTTTAATTGCTTTGTTTTATTTTTGCGTTTCAGGCAAAACTACATAACACTTAAAGACACTACGGGCATGTAAATGGAGAACGAAATTATAGTTATACCGAATCTCCTACACACAATACCAAGGTTACCAACTTTGGTCAGCTGGCCGGAGTGAGACGTTCAATTCCCGTAAGATTTCTTTGCGCCAGCCTGAGAGTCTGAAAACACGTCACACCAGATGCATGAGAGATGGAAACCTGGGATATTCAGTCGAATCAGATCAAATATGATGCTAAGTTAGTACTAAGTTAAAATATGTTCCGCACTTGTAACATGCACCCATGATTTGGAACAGCAGCATACCTGTCAAGGTTTGGATTTGAAAATAAAGGAAATTTTCCGGCACCCGCCGTGAGCCATCCCACCACCGCAACCAGGCTCCAGTATCAACAACAACAAACAAACAAATTTATTTTTATATAGCGCATTATCACAACATTACATTGTCTCAAAGCGCTTTACAGTATCCTCACCCAAAGCCCCCAGTGAGTAAGCCATAGGCGACAGTGGCAAGGAAAAACTCCCTAGAAGGAAGAAACCTTGAGAGGGACCAGACTCAAAGGGGAAGCCCATCCTCCAGGGGCCGGCAGGGATAGTCAAATAGAGAGAGGAGAGCAAGGAAGATAAGCCAATGCCGAAGCCGAGTCTTCTTCCAATTGCCAGGCAACCAGAGGTAAGGCAGCGGGTCATACATGGAAGATCAGAACGGCGAGCTGGATGCAGGGACGTCACTGGTGGTGGTCGGGTGTGCTGGATATCTTGATAGATTGAGGTCTCCAGGCATCACCCCCAGGAGGAGTAGGGGAAATAAAATGTACAATTAGGCATAGTAGAGGAGGCTATTGGCAGTGCTAAAAGCTAGGTGAGTACAATATGAAGTGCAATCTGCAAGCTCCGGCAGATATGGCTATGGCAGCATCAGTAGGAGGGAGAGGCAAGTGGGAATGCCGGCATGGGGAGTCCCTGAAATGTCAGCACTCCAGTTCCACAAGAGATTGCAAAGCTAGAGTGACAGCACTGACAATCCAGTTCATCCAAAGCCAATGGCACCGATCCCCACCCAGCTCTACACCTCACACTACAGGTCTGCCTGGGAGTGAAGAGTTAGCTAGGGCTAGAACTAGTGTCCCTATACGCTAAACTAAACAGGTGTGTTTTTAGTCTGGACTTGAGTTTTTAGTCTGGACAGAGCACGTTACTGACACACACATCTTCTTCGCAATGTTGCACACCTCTTTAAAATTTGCCTTTGTGATCTCCGATTGCCTCAATCGGACATCATTAGTGCCGACGTGGATAACTATCTGAGAGTATTTACGTTTACTTTTAGCCAGCACTTTTAAATTTGCCGAGATGTCGGTCGCTCTGGCACCCGGGAGACAATTTACAATGGTCGCTGGAGTCGCTACTCTCACGTTTCTTAGAATAGAATCACCAATTATTAGAGCACTTTCAACAGGCGTCTCAGTGGGAGTTTCACTGAGTGGGGAGAACCTGTTGGAAACGCGGATAGGCGAATGGTGCCGGTGTAAGTTTGGTTTGGATTTGCGACTATGCCGCCGGGTCGTCACCCACTCGCCTTGCTGCGAAGGCTCTGCTGCCGGAGCAGGGGGAGACTTACTGGCTATCGCGGACATATCCGGAGCCGCTAATACTGAGTCAATAAAACTCTCATTCTCCTGAATGTTATGTAACGTCCGGATACGTCCCTCTAACACTACAATCTTCTCCGTCAGTCTAGCGACTAACTGACACTTCTCACATGTATAAATACCGCTAATGACTGGAGAAGAATAGCTAAACATATTACACTCAGAACACGGAACAGTAGACATGGCGTTGTACTTACGTAAACTGAGGCTGTAAGGCTGGAAGCACCTTCTTAATTGAACGAAGATCGTGGGTCGGTACTTGCGTAGGTGATTAATCCGTCGGGGTCTGGGAAATTTTATTTATTTATTTTGGAGGATTATTAATCTTGCGAAGCTTTTTCCCAATGACTTAACTCGAATTATTATTTAGGTGATATCTATGGTTTCAAAGTTCGCGCGCTAGCAGTCAGTATCACTCTCGCAGGAAACAGGAAACAACGGAAATGACCATGTGTATCCCTTACATTTTAAGACAGGAAATATAAAATAATATAAATTATATAAAATATAATATAAATATAAATATATAAAATATATAAAATATAAAATAACCATTTGTCATTTATTTTCTATTAATTTTTCATGTTCACTCATGCGGCTCTGTCATTCACTAATGACTTGGATTTTTCATGCCGACTGACATCGTTCCTTCCCCGTGGGAGACAAATCTTACAGAACGCGTGACCCATCCTGCTCCTCTTCAGGAAAGTAAATTCGTCATCTTCGTCATCACCCCTTAAAACAATTACTGAAGCGAGACGGCGCACGCGTTACGGCGACAGATTTAAATTGTGAGTGCACTATATCTCGTCGCAAATGGTGCTTAACCACGGCGGGTCTCAAGCACAGGAGACTCCCAATTTCTAAATGACACACACTTGGCTCACAGCGCAAAGTTGTGTTAAACTTGCTTTGTCTAAAGCAGGCACACACATACGAGTATGATCCTGATAGGTAACTAAGCTATCGGTCTTATGTCCAAGCGCAACATAATTTAGGTTAGAACCTCATAACAAGTATTCCCGTTCGCTAATAGAGAGATCTCTCCCAGGATATATAGAAACGGAGACACTCGTCCGAATTGAACCTGGAAACAAAGCGCTACATCTGAGAATCTCGTCAGACATAGGGTTAAAGTTTACTGCAGTTTAATACGAAAGAACTACAATGAAATCACCGAAAATAAAACAAAATAATATAACTACTAATAATAGAAATAAAAATAACTATAATAAGCCCATATGATCCCGCTTAAATGCCTTCAGATTGCCATGAGTGCGACTTTTGCAACCAGTTGACAGTAGCGCTTCTTCACTGCACGTTCGGTCATAAAAAGTTTAAATTGTGTGCTCAGAATAAGTTTAAACCTTGTGCCTTGTGATTATTAACCAATTTTTAGGCTGAATGGTCGGCTCAAACTCAATTGCGAAACACCGTGAGTCTGTTAATGTGTGACTTAAATGGAACTCATTAATAACCAGTATCACGTAATAACCTGGGTTAGAATAGAAGGCTTGTCCAACGAGCTGCGTCACCAGGTAATGTAAACGATCGGTAGCGAAGCTCCCCTCACGGCCAATGAGAGAGAGTCTCGCGATATTTCAGGCGAATTTGAGGTTTCAGAGCGTAGATCGCACAGGCAGGGATTCTTGTGAGCACTCAATGAACGGAGGCTGAAGTTGTGTAAAAGACATGCATTTATTCCTATAACTAACATAAGACAGACATTACACCTAACAAACAATAAACACGAAATAACGGAGTGGACACAAACAATGTAATCATGAAAATGCAATGACCAGATTTAAAATGAGTAACCTTAAAAGGGAAAATACTGTTCTGCAAAGCAAGCAATTTGTGGAAATACTGTCCTAAAGTAATATAGCAGGTGAATAGGAGTTTAGGTTGTTATAAATGAAAGGAAGTTTGTTTACTTGGTTGCAGAGTGGGGGGGGGGGGGGTCTTGGCAGTTGGTTGCGGAGGCTGATGAGCTGATGGGTGATGGCACTCAGGGAGGCGCGGTGTTTGCAGCGGTTGTTGGAGTGGAGCCCCTCTGATTCCCTCTCCTGGTGAAGCTTGGGCTTGGTTGCAGTTCTCTGTCCAGCTGGGTCTTCACTGATAGGCTTCAGGAGGGCTTCTTGTGGGCTTCTCTTCTCTTGGGCTGATGTTCTCTGCCTCTCTTCGTGCTGATGGTCTTTTGTTTTCTCCTCCCTTCTGTTTCTCCTCTCCTGGCTTTGTTCTGAGGTGCCAGGTTTTATAGTGTAAAGTTCGTGAATAGGAGTGACCAGGAATTCGACTCCTGGACCAATGGCTGACCATCCATTTGGCGGGCTTTCGGAAGGGGGTCTGTATCAGTCCTTTTGAGATTTATGACCAGAGTGATTTCCCTTGTATTGATGATTTTCGTTAGGCTGGTGTAACTTTTGATATATTCACTTTCGTGGTAACCACTGACCAGATTTGGAAACTGGAGTGATTTTCCATCGGTTTGATACCAAACATGCCATAGCAGCCTAGCGGTTCACACCTCATACCATCTGTAATGATTAATTAATGATTACTTATATTATGTCGTTATGTTATATTACTCACACCTTATTTTATGCCTCACAATCTATATAATTGTAAATATACTGTGTAGCTGCTGGCGCGTTCCAAACTAAATCTCATTGTACTTACAATGTCAATAAAAACATCCATCCATCCATCTAGGCAGGCCAGTGTCGCCTCCATCCTTCCTGAAGTCAGTGATTCCTTTGTCTTTGTGCTGTTTAGTGCCAAATTGTTTGCTGAACTCCAACCTATCAGTTTCTGGACCTCATCTCTGTAAGCTGACTCATAAGAACCAAAGAGATTTACAAATGAGAGGAGGCCATTCGGCCCATCAAGCTCCTTTGAGGAGAACTTAGCTAATAGCTCAAAAATCTTATCTAGCTCTGATTTAAAAGAACCCAGGGTTTTAGCTTGTGTTACAATAACAGGAAGACTATTCCATACTCTAACTACACGCTGTGTACAGAAATGCTTCATCAAATTCGTTTTAAAATGTTCTCCAGCTAATTTCCACTTATGGCCACGAGTTCTGGTATTTAAACTAACATTGAAATAGCCATTTGGCTGAACAGCATCCAGACCTGTTAGAATCTTAAACACCTGGATTATGTCCCCCCTTAGTCTCCTTTGCTCGAGGCTAAACAGATTCAGCTCAGCTAACCTCTCCTCATTAGACATTCCTCTAAGACCAGGAATCATTCTCGTTGCCCTACGTTGCACCTTTTCCAAGGCAGCAATGTCCTTCTTAAGGTATGGTAACCAAACCCGCACACAATATTCTAGGTGGGGTCTTACCAAGGAATTATATTATCGTAGCATCACTTGCCTTGTCTTAAACTCCACACACCTAGAGATGCAATGTGCCTTCTCGCGTGGTGTTCCTGCAGAGGGAGTCTGTGAGTGCTGGAGATTGGGGGAGGGGGCAGTGTGGCTATGTCTGCTCTGTGTTCCTCCAGACGAGCAAAGAAGCTGTTTAGCTCCTTTGCTAAAAGGGCGTTGCTGTTAACAGTGACGGTGTTGTTGCCTTTGAAGTTTGTAATGTGTTGTATTCCCTGCCACACCCACTGTGGGTTGTTGTATGTGAAGTAGACCTCTATTTTCTGTTTCTCTGCCTGCCTGGCAACCTTGATGCCCCTATTCAGGTTAGCTCTGGCTGCACTCTGTGTTCTTGACTGCGCTGTCTTGTCCTGTAGTATTGTATTGTTGCTCTTGTGTTTATCTTGCACTTTCTCCCTCTGTTTGTGCTCCTTTCACTCTGTATAGTTCTATCTTGCCCGCACTTGTGTCATCTTGTGTTGTTTCTGTTTTTCTTCTTTGTGTTGCACCGTGGTCCAGGAGGAACAATGTTTCCTTTCACTGTGTACTGTGTATATTGCTGAAATAACAATAAACCCACTTGACCACCTGCCTCAATTCATCCTGAAGAGTTTTCCAATGTTGTTCAAAGGTCTGTTTGTTTCGAGTGAAGGACACGCCCCTGGACGTGCTGGATAAGGGGACCACAGATCAGTGTCCTCAGTCCTGCTTCTCCCTTCAAAGCTGAGAGGAAGATGACCCGCCTGCTGCTTCTGGTTTTGGCTTATGGAGCTCTGCTTATCTCCACAGAGGCCCAGCAAGATTACCACAGTCTCCCTGCACTCACAAGACGGCCATTAAACTCGCAGTCGAAAATGCTCATCAAGGAACCCGTCAGCACATGAATTTCTATAACATCCAGGGCCGTCCGAAGGTAACTGCTGAGAAAGTGTTTACAAAAGTGTGAAACTTTCATCATCTGCAAGCTGAACTAATGAGTATCACATTGATTTTGATGTTTTAATTTCAATGCATATGATGCTTAATGTCTCTTCACAATGAAAGTGATGGTTGTATATCTCAGCCCTGGTCAATTTTACCTTCTCACAGTTTCTCTCTGAATCTGCTGCAGTCAAGTCTGTGACAGTTTGCCATTTTTTGGGTGATTATTGTTTGTTATATTGCCTTTAAAACAGTTGTAGGCAATTTTGTATATAACGTGTTTATGTGATTTAGATCAGCAGTGAATACATTGACATTGAGATTCTCTTGAGAGCAACAAAATGTCCAAAGTCAACTGCAACAGACCATCGGGCTGACTGTATTTTCATGGACAAGAGGGTAAGTAAAGAGTCACTGTGACTGTGAGCATTGGACATATCAGTTAGCAAATTAATTTAGGTTCATGTTAACTTTTTTGATGCCCTGCGGGGGAAAGTTAGCCAACAATAAAGTAACAAATACATAGGTGGCCTCAAAGAGCCAGTTCCTTCACCTTATTCTCAAATTTTAGTAGGTTTACAGGCTTAAAGGCTGGATTACCAGGCAGAAGCAAATGCTAATCATCTGAGGGGTGACCTGTAGATTATGCTTCGAGCTATGAACCCTAGCTGGCCTTATTTAAAGACCTGTGGGCTGTACTACAAAGCGGGTTTTACATACCCAGAGTTAACTCAATCGAGCCAGGTTAACTAAAACTCATTGTTGAAATCAGCCTTAAATGGCAGTGTGGTGTTTTGTGGTGAAAGGGCAGGACTTAACTCTTGTTTTAATTAGAAAGCCAGTAATTAAACCTGGTCAGAGCAGGGTAGATGTGCAGTGTGAATTACCCTTTAAATTTACCTCTTTAAATAGTGAACTACAGGACCACTTAGCTTGATCGGAGGACAGTATTTTAATACAGAGCAGTGTTCAGTTAAACGGGATTTGTTGTTCATACTTTTAGATGAACTTGCTTTGTATAATATAGCCTTATGGTGACCCTGCTTTGGAAGCTCTTTCCTCTAAAATTGTTCTGTGTCATTAAACCCTGCACTCCAGCAGCTCTGCCTTAAATCATTAGATATATCTTTACTACACCTTCTCTCACTGTATTTATTGCCCACCACTCTTTAAATACTGTTTTTGTGTGTCTGTGTGTTTTTGCAGCCATTCATTAACTGTAGAGTTTGCAGCAGACGGTCTGGTAATGATCTTACACATCCATCAAATGACTGTGTACCAAACAAGAAAGTGGATGAAGTAAGTGTAGAGAGTCTTAGCATTATGGAAATGTAACAGGTGTGTGAATTGTGTCTAAACATGTGGTTAAACTTTGATTGTGTTTGTACATGCAAAAATTTGATCAGAGTACTGTTTATTAATGACAATGTTACTTTTAATCTGAACAACAGTGGCAGCACCAAGGAAAAGCTTGGGGGGGGGGGCTCTAGCTCCTCCTCCAATGACCATAGTACCCCCACAGCACCCCCAAAATATTGGTTTCATTTTTTCTTTAACTATCTGTAAAATCTGTATATTGTGTAAGACATTTTTGCGGTTTTTACAGCATACTTGTAGTGTATTTTTTCTTCAAAGTACACATAGAGGCTCTGTGAGCTAGACGTTAGAATTTCATATTTTATCCTATTTTATCCATGCTGTAGCTTATCGTGCTGTGTGCTTCTATACACCATCTACATAAGCTGAAAAGCTAAAGCACCCGGTCTAAATAATCTCACTCCCCTATAGCACCTGTAGCATTAAGTCACTGGCGCTGCCACTGCTGAATAAACGACTCCAATCTGACTAAACCGCTTAACTTTTCCTCCCCATGTTACATTTCAGGACAAACGACGTAATAGTGTCCTTCTGATAAACCTCTTCTCAGACCTAAAACTGCCTTGGCTTCCAAGGACACTAAAGAAGCTGAAGGAGACCGTCTGGCTGTTTCTGATGGCTGATGGTCCTGCAATGTGGACCAGAGGAGGAAACTGGGAGGGAAAATGCTTTGCTTTATATCATGCCCACCCAAAGCCCCCAGTGAGTAAGCCATAGGCGCCGATAGCATGGAAAAACTCCCAAGAAGGAAGAAACCTTGGGAGGGACCAAACTCAAAGGGGGAGCCCATCCTCCTGGGGCCGGCAAAGTGTAGGTGCAGGATCACAAAAAAACTTGACGAGAGAAACGAGAGAATTCGACTGTCCCTCACAAAAACTGTAAAGTTTTAGTGGCTAAATTGCTTTTTCTATGCCTTTTCAAACAGGAGGAGATTTGTTTGGCTATACGTAGAAATTTTCTATACAATTTAGACAGCACAGAATCATTAACCTACTTTAATGCATTTATTAATACAACCACATATTTCACACATTTTGACATCAGTCATGCAGTGAAGATACAGTCTCTTTATTTCTTGACGCCAACCCTCCCCATTAATCCGGGCTTGGGACCGACACCTAGTTGAGCTGGCTTTCTCCCTTAAGTGGCTGGGTTAGGCTAAACTATGTACATATTTATGAAGACTACTATAAATTTATAAAGACCTCCCTAAATATGTAGTCTAACAAAACGCAGTTTAAAGAAGGTAGCCTACCTGGTAAACAAAGAAATTAAAAGGCCCACAGCATATAATCGGGCTATATCCAAGCAGTTTTTAAGAACGTAACCTACATGGCGAAATTGAATTACTTTCTGGACCAACAAACGCAACCAGACATGAACATTATGCACCTTCCTAGTCTTGATGTATGTCGTCATACAGATGAGGACGTTAAGGCAGCCTTTAGGTCCGACCCATCATGCACTGCAGTTTTTTGCAAATTCCTCAGATGGAAAACCATTAAATACCTCTTCTATTACCTTATATTACCTTATATTCATGTAATAAATATACAAATATCAATTAGTTGGAAATCAGCCAGACAGACGTAATTACTACAAATGGTTTCCACTGTATTTGTGACTCTGAGTGCCGCAGGCTTGGATGCAGTGCCGCACCATTTTGTAAGTAAATTAATAAATATTAATGAGACATCACCTACCACCCTGCAAAAAAGAAATTTGCCGCTCGTCCCCCTGCACATGAACCAACATGGCTGTGTCAACCAGCGGAGCTCCGGAGCCTCTGGAGAAACACGCGGCAAAAAAGGCTCGCATACGGTCTTCCAGAGTTTGGGAATACTTCAGTCATGACACCTTTTCTGCGCCTCTACTGTAGCTGGCGTTAATGACGCTGTTTCAGCCATTTTATATTTTCTGTTTACTTATTCTGTCATGTAAGACTGAGACAAATTATCGTTTACGACTATTCTTACACACTGTAGCCTGACTTGCTGACTTAAGTAAGCTTAACTATAAGCTACCTTTGCTAGTGTTTGTGAATAACATGTTTCTCTAGTTATGAAATTATTCCATGTTTTAGCATCTGTTTCAACATTAAAGTCAAATTGGTATATTGAAATATGTAAAAACTATTGAACTATTAGCTTAAGTCTAACATAGAAAATCCTACTGAATCTCTTAAGATTTTCCTTTTTTGTTAATGCACTAATGTTTAAGAAGTGTCTTAAATTGAATTTCAGATTTGTGTGTGGGTGGGAGTGGGTGAATTGTATTAAATTCATACATTCATTCTTTTGGCTCAGACATTACTGACCTAAAACAAATTGAGGCATTGGGTAAGTGCTTAAATTAGCTACTAAATGGCAAAAAATATTCTAAATATCACATTTTCCATTCTTCGGTATAATTTTAATGAATCACCTATGCTGCCAAACATTAACGCATAGATTGTCACAACACTCTATGTTTTAGTTCTTCTTTATGTGTATAGGACGGTGTGATGGTTCTGGTGGTGGGTGTGGCCGACGCTGCTCGCGATGTTTGGCTATGCTGCAGTCCCAGGGACCAAGTTGGAACACATTTCCACCTTCAAGCTTAGGTGGAAAAACGGCACCGAGACCCAGCAGCAGGACAACTTCTTGTCCAGACAACCAGCCCTGCTTCATCATTGAAGTAAGCCCTGTGAACAGGAGCGAGATGTACTTCTGCAGTGGATGTTATAGCGGAAAGAACATCCCCATCCTCACGTCTGCCGGAGTGCCCCCTCAAGTGGGTGTGTGACTTAACTCGATGGATGAATTGGACAGAATGTACTGTTACTAGAGGTCGACCGATATGGGTTTTTCAAGTCAAGGGTCAGGCGATGGCCGATATATGCTGCTGATTTTTTTTGGCCGATAATTGGACGTTTTCCCCTCTATTTGCATGGTAAAATATCACACTAATAATAACAAACGATACACAAAATTTCTCAATTTAGCATTTATTGAATACTCAACTTGGAAACAATAACACATTTATAAACAATAAAAATAGCAGCATCAGAATCTCTGTTAGTGCACAATATAGCAGCAAACTCCTCATGTTTGACGGAAGGAAATTTGTAAACAATACAAAAAGGAATAAGCATGTTATCTTTAGTTGTAATCCCACTTCCAGTCCCTGAGTCTTACTCACCACACTCATACTTCACAGCAAACAGACAGCAGTTAATTAACCAGAAGAGAAAAATGCAAAAACACAACAGAACTTGTAAATAATAACAAACTAATAGACAATAAAAATAGCAGCATCAGAATCTCTATTAGTGCCAAATATAGCAGCAAACTCCTCATGTCTGACGGAAGGAAAATTTGTAAATACACAAAGGAATGAGCACATCTTCAGTTTTAATCCCATTTCCAGTCCCTGAGTCTTCCTCATCCCACAAGCAGGCAAGGCATGTCACCCCGGTTGTGTGACACTTATTTTATATAATAAAATAAGTGCCCCCTGCGGCCCCAGAGCCCGAGCAGCCGTCTCCGCTGCCTGCAGCTACCGCGCCCACGTCCGAGGCGCTTTCCCTGCCTGCAGCTCCCGGGCAGGCGCCCCCTCTGCAGCCTGCAGCTCCAGTCCCTGGCCCCACTCCAGTCCCTTCTCCCCCTGTGACTCTGGTACCCTCACCCCGACGAGCCCGACCCCGGCCGCAGGTCCTTATGTCTGTGTCCCATAAGGGGAGAGGACACAGACGCACGGCTGGGGTCCCACCCGCCCAGCCCCCTGGCTCGCCCTCCCTCGCCGGCGCTAGGGCTTGGTCGGCACCTGCGGGTCCTGGCCCTCCGGGTCGGCTGTCGTCTGCGGGTCCCCCTCCGCGGCCTCGTCGCCCTGCCTCGGTCCCTCCTCCGGCGTCTTATCGGTTGCCTGCGGGCCCCCCGACGGCGGCTCCTCATTCGCCTGCTGGTCCTCCCGCTCTGGCGTGTCGGAGGACGTCGCCGTCTGCTGCGGCTCCCCCTCTCTCCTTGCCCTCGCCAGGGTCCCTTCCAGCTCCTTCGTCCCCTTCCCTGGTCTCCCCTCCGACTCCCTCCTTCGTCCCTGCGTCTGTCCCTCACCCCGTCTCCTCGGCCCCTCCGGCTCCGGCCTCCCGGCCGCCTGCAGCCCTTCCGGCTGCCTCCCGTCGCCCGCTGGGTCTCCCTCGGGCTCCTCTTGGTTCCCCCTCCTTCTCTCCCTGGCCTCCCGTCTTTGTCCCTCCTGCCTCTGCTCCCCCTCGCTTTGTTCCTCCTGTCTCTGTCCCTCCTCTCTTTGTCCCTCGTCCCTCTGGCTTCTGCTCCTCTTTCCCCGATGTTCCCTTCGTTCACTCCCGGTCCTTTTGTCCTGCCTGTTCCCTCCGTGTCCCCCTTTCTGATCTGTTTCTCTGCCTTTCCTGTCTTATGTCAAGTCTTGTCCTGGCTCCTTCCCCTGTGCCAGTTCTGTCTGTCCGTTCTGTTCCCTGTCCCTCATTAATGAGGTTTTATATAGATATACATATATGCCCGGCTTGTCCGCTCCTCGTGTGTGCCACGCCCCCTGATTACCCACGTGTGCTTCCCTGATCGTCTCCTGCTTTGCCCGATTACTTTGATTAGTCATGACCTATTTTAAGTCCTGGTCTTACCTGTTTGCCCTGTCCGTCATTGTAGTTTGTCAATGCCTGCGTTCCGTCCTGCTCTACCCGCTCCGTTTCCCCGATTAAAGACCCGTTTTCACAAACACAAAAAAAACTATATGTATACATATACATACACTGAACAAAAATATAAACGCAACACTTTTGTTTTTGCTCCCATTTTTCATGAGATGGACTTAAAGATCTACAATTCATTCCAGATACACAATATTACCATTTCTCTCAAACATTTCTCACAAATCAGTCTAAATGTGTGATAGTGAGCACTTCTGCTTTGCTGAGATAATCCATCCCACCTCACAGGTGTGCCACATCAAGATGCTGATCTGACATCATGGGTAGTGCACAGGTGTACCTTATACTGCCCACAATAAAAGGCCACCCTGGAATGTGCAGTTTTGTCTCACAGCAAAATGCCACAG
>NW_026043095.1:0-7500 GCF_023856365.1 Brienomyrus brachyistius | reverse complement strand
CAAAAAAAAAAACAAAAAAAAACTATATATAATACATATATATTTATGGGTGTATCGAGACTAGATGGTCATTATGAATAACTAAGGTGCACTAAAACTGGGTGAGCAGGCAAGGCATGTCACCCAGGTTGTGTGACAATTATTTTATATATATGTATATATATTCCATCCACCATCCCTCCTTTATGGAGAACTGCGTTATTTTTATTGTCTATTGCAAAAAAAAAAACAAAAAAAACTATATATATATATATACATATATATATATGGGTGTATCGAGACTAGAAGGTCATTATGCATAACTAAAGTGCACTAAAATTGGGTGAGCAGGAAAGCATGTCACCCCAGTTGTGTGACAATTATTTTATATATATGTATATATATATATATATTCCCTCCACCACCCCTCCTCTACGGGAGGACTGCTTTATTTTTATTTCCATTGCAAAAATAAAAAATTTTAAAACACAAAAAAAAAAAAAAAACGAAAATAATAATAATAAAATAATTTTGAATGTGTATTCAAATAAGTTTGAATGTGTGTGAACTATATATAAATATATATATTACACATGCATATACAGAAATATATACACACACACACATATATATATATACACACACACACACAGACACACACTCACATAAACACATACACACACTGTGTACAGTCTTATGCAAAGGTTTGGCACCCCTTGACAAATAACATCTTTTCAATTACAAAAGCAACAATATCAGTTTAATACAGTCTCTTTAGGAACTGGGGGAAAAATACACAATATTTTCAGCAAACATTGATGAATAGTTACTTTTTATGCCATAAATTGAACAAAATTACAAATAAAAACATTATTATGGCACTCTGCAAAAGTTTGGGCACCCTACGTAATCAGTACTTAGTAACACCTCTGCCAGATATCACAGCTTACAAGCGCTTCTTATAGCCAGCTGAAAGGCTTTCAGTTCTTGTACTTGGGATTTTCTCACATTCTTCCTTGCAAAAGGCTTCTAGTTCTGTAATATTCTAATATATCAAGGGCTGTATTGTCAAATAGGAGATCGGCAGCATTCTCCCACCTGAGAAAACTGTACTACAATGCCCTTGATAGTGTGTAGAAACACACTCGTCAGCTCTAGTCCTCCTGTAACAACGCAAAAGGACTGGCAACCCTCAGGTATTTATGCGTGCGATTGTATGATAAATTCACCCTGACAGTCTCACACTTCTCTTGGTACCAACAGGTCTCATGGGAATATATAAAAGGCAACTGCAACAATTATACTCGGCACTAAAACATCGAGGCACGGAAATGCAGCAGAGCTTGTGTATTTCTCAGGATGCATTCTAGTAAAATGCCCGGAAAATGAGCCTAAAGACATATTTCAAGGGGCACTATATAAAACCGATGGAAATTTTACTGATTAAATAAAAGGAAAAGCATCGTTTGAAAAATCACAAATGTTTCTAAGATTCAATGCATCGCTTTTTGACCACATCATAGCGATGAACACATCATTGTTCCTGACAATGTCCTAATACAGAATAAAACTTTATGTTGGTAAACTCAAAAAGCCTTCACTGTCACACTGGCTAACGATCTCAAACGATTATAAAGCAGCATTTTGAAAAGCGCTGTTTTAAAATAACAGATACAACACTTACCTTGTCTTCTGCCAAATGCTTTTTCACGGCTTGGCACTCCAACGGTGCTGAAACAAAATTTGTATTTCCTCCTACCTCGTTGGGCCCTTCAGTTCTTCTTTTCTCCCTTTGGATGTTTTTTTCCTTCTTGCTTGGATATTGTTTTTTATTTTTGTTTGTTTTTTTTTACTTTGCATGTTTTTCCTTCTTCGGATATTATTTTTTTGGCTTATTTTTTTAGACGATGTTTTTTTCGTCTTCTTTAAAAATTGATTTTTTTCGTCTTCTTTAAATATGTTTTTTTTTTCATCCTTTTGATGTTGTTTTTACGGAACAAGAGCCGTACAGTGCTACTCTATCAGGAGGTAGCGCCAACTGAAGCGCCTTGAAGCAGTACCCAGCTCTTTTATAGGGAGCGTCAACCCGAAGTCAAGTTCTAGAACGTTGCACTCACTTTTCATTGGTTTCCCAGCTATGCTGTCAGAATAATGTTTGCTGATTGGTCGAAAATTTTAAAACGTACCCGAGTACTGTAAAAAAAACTCAAGATCTTGCTACCCTATCTTGCACCCATAAGGTGATTTTTTTTTATACGTTATATGCAGCTATTTGTAGCAGCCGTAATTAGACTAATCCACCCTTTGTCAATAAAGCCAACAAGAGAACAGGTTGCCCAAAGTTTGCTCAGGTACACGCCACAGCACAACCTTAAAAACACATCCAGCACAAATCACACTAGTGAATGACACAGCAAATCACAGCAATAAAAAAGACCCCTATGGGCAATCCAGCACCCAGACTACAGGTGCCAAAAGGCCCAGCCTGCCTAATAATGAACCCAAAATATACATACAACAAAGAAAAAGACACAAACAAAAAAGAAAATAAAACTAGCCAGCTGCTCCCACTAACCCCGCTCCCGAGGCCACTAAGCCGGCTGGGCTTGATAATACACGATACAACCTCAGATAAAACATATTAAAGCAACACCAGGGAGGTTTACAACCTGATCCTTAAAATTATCGACCCGTAATTCCACCTTGAAAACCCCTAAAGAACAGTAGTTTACCCCATGACTCACTGCCCCATTCAAACAAAAAAAAAAACAGGTTTTTGGGGTAACCTTTAGGTCAGCTCTTCAAAACCAGGTATGAGGGACTCTTCAGCTAATCAGTCCTCTAATTAGAAATCTAATTAGGGAGTTGCAGCGAAAACCTGCATACACACCGGCCCTTTGCGGATAAGATTGTTCACACCCTGAAACAAGCAAACAGAAAGGCTGCTACACTGCAAATTCAATATGCCCGCCGATGCTCCACCAAATCTATCAGGACCCTGCCTGTCTTTCCCGTGCCTGCTCCTTTGCCAATATGCCCTACCATCGGAACATGCACAGCCATCTCGCCCCGGCTATGCCTCCAGTCCGAACTGCAGTTCCTATACCTGCCTATAATTGCCTGGCTACAATCCATCCCCCAAAATGAAATTGATGACCCAACGATCACAGCTAAGAATTCTATCCCCAAACCACTGGTCTTCCTCCCCAACCGAACGATCATTCACTGACCGTAGGTAACTTATAAGGGTTGGTATGATGACCAGTGGTGGACCTCACCGAACGTTTAACTGGTCTCTACACCTCGGGGGGACATAACCTCCTCCATTATACGAGGCCTACTTGTGGATGCTCTATTGCGACCCCTCCCACCAGCCCTGTCCCCGTAAAATCACAGAGTCCTCATCCGATTCCATTTCTGTTGCCCCTGTGGGCAACCCAGACTCAGGAGACATTACCAGAACATCTTCCCCTGACATAACAACCCCCTGTGGTACTGGACGCAACTCTGTTCGGTGAACTTGACGGACAACCCCGTCCCCCTCCATTGGAGTTGCAGAGTAAACTGCACCCTGATCTTGGGGACACCCGAACTACCATATACAAACAGGCATCCAATGATCCTGTATTTTACCTCGAACATGGTTCCGCAAACACACCAGCTGACCTTCATCAAACCCCTAATCATTAACCAACTCATTGTGTTTCCGATTTCGTGGTGTGCTTGTTCCTCCAACTAAGCCTTCACATACTCTTGAAGCACCTGCAAACTTTCCTGATGGTTTTGTACCCATTCCTCCAAAGGTCCACCATACTGACTGATCCCGGCAGGAGCCTGAAGATAGTGTATCGGTAATCGAGGCTCACAGCCAGACCTTAAATAAAAAGGCATCATCCAGTCATTTGGTGGGTGTGTAGTATTGTAAGCTTCTCTGCTGGAGGAAGTGTGTGAAGCAAATTGTGCAAAAAAAATATTAAAGCAACACCAGGGAGGTTTACATCTAGATCCTTAAAATGATCGACCTGCAATTCCACCTTGAAAATCCAATTATCATATAAAGGATACAAGATGTAAAGATGACAAATGACATGGCACACATTTGTTGTTTAGACTGTTGTGTCAGGTTAATTGAAAGCTGAAGGGATCTTAGTGTTTACTAGTCTAAGTAACAGAATGTCTAAACACTGTGCTTGCCTTTATGGGTTTTTAAGCAGAACATATAGGTATAGAAACATATTAACATTACGTTTCACGATTCACTGACTGGAGAATAGGAGAATATACACATCAATATTACTACTTAAGTTAACTAACCCTAATCCCAACCCCTATTGGCACGGAGCCCGCCAGGGTTCAGGTGAGATATAAATCTGTAATCTGTATCAATGGTTTTGCTATCCATACCCACCCTATTAATGTTAGCTTCCCAGGGTTTCTTGTTAGACAAGCTCTGTGTCTCTCTATACCCCCATTTACTGCACGACTGATTGTCCATTTATAAAGAATCAAATAGGGTGAAGATGGTTTTAGTTTACAATTACTCTGGAAGGTGACCAGATTAAAAAAAACTAAATACCATGCCTACGTGTATGTAATCTCCATCACAGTCCCATTTTCCCCATAATCCTCGTTTTGATAGTGCCAATTTGTGTAATGTGAGTTTTTTTTTTTTTTTTAAAAACTGTTATAGAAGAACATACTGGATGCCACATGTGTACAATTACCCCTTTCTAATTAGTGGGGTCCGTTGTGTCAGCTACAGCCTTTACTAACATACACATAAGTATACAGTCTTACAGCACTTTTGTTTTCCTTTTGTATTTAATGGTTTTCCATTTAGGGGGCAGCATGGTGGTGCAGTGGTTAGCACTGTTGCCTCACACCTCTAGGGCCCGGGTTCGAGTCTCCACCTGGGTCACATGTGTGTGGAGTTTGCATGTTCTACCCATTCATCGTGGGGTTTCCTCGCGGTACTCTGGTTTCCCCCACAGTCCAAAAACATGCTGAGGCTAATTGGAGTTGCTAAATTGCCCATAGGAGTGTATGCGTGAGTGAATAGTGTGTGAGTGTGCCCTGCGATGCGGCCCGCCATCCTGAGTTGTTCCCTGTCTCGTGCCCATTGCTTCCGGGATAGGCTCCAGACCCCCCGCGATCCAGTAGGATAAGCGGTTTGGAAAATGGATGGATGGATGGATGGACAGTTTTCCATTTGAGGAATTAGCAAAAAACTGCAGTGCATGATGGGTAGGATCTAAAGGCTGCCTAACGCCCTTAATTTGTTTGCAATTTCGCCAGGTAGGCTACCTTCTTTAAACTGCGTTTTGCTAGACTACACATTTCGAGATGTTTTATTGTAGTCTTGGTAAATATATATATATAGTTTAGCCTAACCCAGCCACTTAAGGGAGCAAGCCAGCTCAGGTAGGTGCCAGTCCCAAGCCCGGATTAATGGAGAGGGTTGGCGTCAAGAAATAAAGAGAAATAAAGACAACTAATACTCCTAGTTTGCGAGATCTGACTGCAATGGCAGCACTGCTACAAGGGTGTGGATAAATCTATACAAATATCACCTGCATGCACATTACTTCTTTTACAATAACCAACTCCTGATCCATACTGTTAGTCGTGAAAAAAAAAACTATCGTGTACATAGAGGCCCTGTGTAAAAAGATAACTGCCAAGGAAAAGATCAAAAACATTTATTTCAAGGATACAAAGTTTTTTAGGTCATGTACAGTGTACAGTGCAATTCTTATTTGATTAACTTGAATGTCTCCACAGACTAGACGATTAAACAAATAAAGCAGCGCAACATTACAATAACTAATAACAAATAAACAAAGCTCACGAGTACTATTACAGTATTTATATCATTTATTTAAACTTAATTTTACCAGGTAAATTAACTACAAAGCAGTTACCACTGCTTTACCTGCTTCTCGGGAGAAATAGCGATATACGTCATGTATGTGACTAAATTCTTAAGCCAATAAGGGCAAAGTTGTGTCGTAATGGAGGCGGATCCAGTTTGTGCAGCCGGTTAAAGACACTACGGGCATGTAAATGGAGAACGAAATTATAGTTATACCGAATCTCCTACACACAATACCAAGGGTTACCAACTTTGGTCACGTGACCGGAGTGAGACGTTCAATTCCCGTAAGATTTCTTTGCGCCAGCCTGAGAGTCTGAAAACACGTCACACCAGATGCATGAGAGATGGAAACCTGGGATATTCAGTCGAATCAGATCAAATATGATGCTAAGTTAGTACTAAGTTAAAATATGTTCCGGACTTGTAACATGCACCCATGATTTGGAACAGTCAGCAGGCTGTCTCTGGCCACGCCCCTACACTCGGTCCGGCCCCTGGCTTTCCTGAATTCTGATTCCTTTAGATAAACATTGACTTCATTGATATTGTTATGATTTATCGACAGACCATCATACTTTTTAGACGTTATAATAACAACACTCTATTGATCCCCAAAAGAGAGAAATTCTCTCCTTGCCTGCCCCCTCTTACTGTCCATGATACACAAGCACATATGTAGAAAAACGTCAGCTTGGAAGCCAAGGCTGGACTTAACCTACTCTATTCTGGTATTCTGTTCTCCCAAGTAAGGCATCCCAAGTTCGAATCCACTTCCGACAAAAGTTCTTCAATCGCTACAGCACAATTTGAGCCACTGATCGGCTTTAATTGCTTTGTTTTATTTTTGCGTTTCAGGCAAAACTACATAACACTTAAAGACACTTCGGGCATGCAAATGGAGAACGAAATTATAGTTATACCGAATCTCCTACACACAATACCAAGGTTACCAACTTTGGTCAGCTGGCCGGAGTGAGACGTTCTCTCAGGCGCCAGCCTGAGAGTCTGAAAACACGTCACACCAGATGCATGAGAGATGGAAACCTGGGATATTCAGTCGAATCAGATCAAATATGATGCTAAGTTAGTACTAAGTTAAAATATGTTCCGCACTTGTAACATGCACCCATGATTTGGAACAGCAGCATACCTGTCAAGGTTTGGATTTGAAAATAAAGGAAATTTTCCGGCACCCCCGCCGTGAGCCATCCCACCACCGCAACCAGGCTCCAGTATCAACAACAACAACAAACAAATTTATTTTTATATAGCGCATTATCACAAACATTACATTGTCTCAAAGCGCTTTACAGTATCCTCACCCAAAGCCCCCCAGTGAGTAAGCCATAGGCGCAGTGGCAAGGAAAAACTCCCTAGAAGGAAGAAACCTTGAGAGGGACCAGACTCAAAGGGGAAGCCCATCCTCCAGGGGCCGGCAGGGATAGTCAAATAGAGAGAGGAGAGCAAGGAAGATAAGCCAATGCCGAAGCCGAGTCTTCTTCCAATTGCCAGGCAACCAGAGGTAAGGCAGCGGGTCATACATGGAAGATCAGAACGGCGAGCTGGATGCAGGGGACGTCACTGGTGGTGGTCGGTGTGCTGGATATCTTGATAGATTAGTCTCCAGCATCACCCCCAGAGGAGTA
>NW_026043094.1:0-58060 GCF_023856365.1 Brienomyrus brachyistius | reverse complement strand
TTTCAATTACAAAAGCAACAATATCAGTTAATACAGTCTCTTTAGGAACTGGGGGAAAAATACACAATATTTTCAGCAAACATTGATGAATAGTTACTTTTTATGCCATAAATTGAACAAAATTACAAAATAAAAACATTATTATGGCACTCTGCAAAAGTTTGGGCACCCTACGTAATCAGTACTTAGTAACACCTCCTCTGCCAGATATCACAGCTTACAAGCGCTTCTTATAGCCAGCTGAAAGGCTTTCAGTTCTTGTACTTGGGATTTTCTCACATTCTTCCTTGCAAAAGGCTTCTAGTTCTGTAATATTCTAATATATCAAGGGCTGTATTGTCAAATAGGAGATCGGCAGCATTCTCCCACCTGAGAAAACTGTACTACAATGCCCTTGATAGTGTGTAGAAACACACTCGTCAGCTCTAGTCCTCCTGTAACAACGCAAAAGGACTGGCAACCCTCAGGTATTTATGCGTGCGATTGTATGATAAATTCACCCTGACAGTCTCACACTTCTCTTGGTACCAACAGGTCTCATGGAATATATAAAAGGCAACTGCAACAATTATACTCGGCACTAAACATCGAGGCACGGAAATGCAGCAGAGCTTGTGTATTTCTCAGGATGCATTCTAGTAAAATGCCCGGAAAATGAGCTAAAGACATATTTCAAGGGGCACTATATAAAACCGATGGAAATTTTACTGATTAAATAAAAGGAAAAGCATCGTTTGAAAAATCACAAATGTTTCTAAGATTCAATGCATCGCTTTTTGACCACATCATAGCGATGAACACATCATTGTTCCTGACAATGTCCTAATACAGAAATAAAACTTTATGTTGGTAAACTCAAAAAGCCTTCAGCTGTCACACTGGCTAACGATCTCAAACGATTATAAAGCAGCATTTTGAAAAGCGCTGTTTTAAAATAACAGATACAACACTTACCTTGTCTTCTGGCCAAATGCTTTTCACGGCTTGGCACTCCAACGGTGCTGAAACGAAATTTGTATTTCCTCCTACCTCGTTGGCCCTTCAGTTCTTCTTTTCTCCCTTTGGATGTTTTTTTCCTTCTTCTTTGGATATTGTTTTTTATTTTTGTTTGTTTTTTTTTACTTTGCATGTTTTTCCTTCTTCGGATATTATTTTTTTGGCTTATTTTTTTAGACGATGTTTTTTTCGTCTTCTTTAAAAATTGATTTTTTTCGTCTTCTTTAAATATTGTTTTTTTTTTCATCCTTTTGATGTTGTTTTACGGAACAAGAGCCGTACAGTGCTACTCTATCAGGAGGTAGCGCCAACTGAACGCCTTGAAGCAGTACCCAGCTCTTTTATAGGGAGCGTCAACCCGAAGTCAAGTTCTAGAACGTTGCACTCACTTTTCATTGGTTTCCCAGCTATGCTGTCAGAATAATGTTTGCTGATTGGTCGAAAATTTTAAAACGTACCCGAGTACTGTAAAAAAAACTCAAGATCTTGCTACCCTACGGAGCACCCATAAGGTGATTTTTTTTATACGTTATATGCAGCTATTTGTAGCAGGCCGTAATTAGACTAATCCACCCTTTGTCAATAAAGCCAACAAGAGAACAGGTTGCCCAAAGTTTGCTCAGGTACACGCCACAGCACAACCTTAAAAACACATCCAGCACAAATCACACTAGTGAATGACACAGCAAATCACAGCAATAAAAAAGACCCCTATGGGCAATCCAGCACCCAGACTACAGGTGCCAAAAGGCCCAGCCTGCCTAATAATGAACCCAAAATATACATACAACAAAGAAAAAGACACAAACAAAAAAGAAAATAAAACTAGCCAGCTGCTCCCACTAAACCCCGCTCCCGAGGCCACTAAGCCGGCTGGCTTGATAATACACGATACAACCTCAGATAAAACATATTAAAGCAACACCAGGGAGGTTTACAACCTGATCCTTAAAATTATCGACCCGTAATTCCACCTTGAAAACCCCTAAAGAACAGTAGTTTACCCCATGACTCACTGCCCCATTCAAACAAAAAAAAAACAGGTTTTTGGGGTAACCTTTAGGTCAGCTCTTCAAAACCAGGTATGAGGACTCTTCAGCTAATCAGTCCTCTAATTAGAAATCTAATTAGGGAGTTGCAGCGAAAACCTGCATACACACCGGCCCTTTGCGGATAAGATTGTTCACCCCTGAAACAAGCAAACAGAAAGGCTGCTACACTGCAAATTCAATATGCCCGCCGATGCTCCCCCAAATCTATCAGGACCCTGCCTGTCTTTCCCGTGCCTGCTCCTTTGCCAATATGCCCTACCATCGGAACATGCACAGCCATCTCGCCCCGGCTATGCCTCCAGTCCGAACTGCAGTTCCTATACCTGCCTATAATTGCCTGGCTACAATCCATCCCCCAAAATGAAATTGATGACCCAACGATCACAGCTAAGAATTCTATCCCCAAACCACTGGTCTTCCTCCCCAACCGAACGATCATTCACTGACCGTGGTAACTTATAAGGGTTGGTATGATGACCAGTGGTGGACCTCACCGAACGTTTAACTGGTCTCTACACCTCGGGGGGGACATAACCTCCTCCATTATACGAGGCCTACTTGTGGATGCTCTATTGCGACCCCTCCCACCAGCCCTGTCCCCGTAAAACCACAGAGTCCTCATCCGATTCCATTTCTGTTGCCCCTGTGGGCAACCCAGACTCAGGAGACATTACCAGAACATCTTCCCCTGACATAACAACCCCCTGTGGTACTGGACGCAACTCTGTTCGGTGAACTTGACGGACAACCCCGTCCCCCTCCATTGGAGTTGCAGAGTAAACTGCACCCTGATCTTGGGGACACCGAACTACCATATACAAACAGGCATCCCAATGATCCTGTATTTTACCTCGAACATGGTTCCGCAAACACACCAGCTGACCTTCATCAAACCCCTAATCATTAACCAACTCATTGTGTTTCCGATTTCGTGGTGTGGCTTGTTCCTCCAACTAAGCCTTCACATACTCTTGAAGCACCTGCAAACTTTCCTGATGGTTTTGTACCCATTCCTCCAAAGGTCCACCATACTGACTGATCCCGGCAGGAGCCTGAAGATAGTGTATCGGTAATCGAGGCTCACAGCCAGACCTTAAATAAAAAGGCATCATCCAGTCATTTGGTGGGGTGTAGTATTGTAAGCTTCTCTGCTGGAGGAAGTGTGTGAAGCAAATTGTGCAAAAAAAATATTAAAGCAACACCAGGGAGGTTTACATCTAGATCCTTAAAATGATCGACCTGCAATTCCACCTTGAAAATCCAATTACCATATAAAGGATACAAGATGTAAAGATGACAAATGACATGGCACACATTTGTTGTTTAGACTGTTGTGTCAGGTTAATTGAAAGCTGAAGGATCTTAGTGTTTACTAGTCTAAGTAACAGAATGTCTAAACACTGTGCTTGCCTTTATGGGTTTTTAAGCAGAACATATAGGTATAGAAACATATTAACATTACGTTTCACGATTCACTGACTGGAGAATAGGAGAATATACACATCAATATTACTACTTAAGTTAACTAACCCTAATCCCAACCCCTATTGGCACGGAGCCCGCCAGGGTTCAGGTGAGATATAAATCTGTAATCTGTATCAATGGTTTTGCTATCCATACCCACCCTATTAATGTTAGCTTCCCAGGGTTTCTTGTTAGACAAGCTCTGTGTCTCTCTATACCCCCATTTACTGCACGACTGATTGTCCATTTATAAAGAATCAAATAGGGTGAAGATGGTTTTAGTTTACAATTACTCTGGAAGGTGACCAGATTAAAAAAAAACTAAATACCATGCCTACGTGTATGTAATCTCCATCACAGTCCCCATTTTCCCCATAATCCTCGTTTTGATAGTGCCAATTTGTGTAATGTGAGTTTTTTTTTTTTTTTAAAAACTGTTATAGAAGAACATACTGGATGCCACATGTGTACAATTACCCCTTTCTAATTAGTGGGGTCCGTTGTGTCAGCTACAGCCTTTACTAACATACACATAAGTATACAGTCTTACAGCACTTTTGTTTTCCTTTTGTATTTAATGGTTTTCCATTTAGGGGGCAGCATGGTGGTGCAGTGGTTAGCACTGTTGCCTCACACCTCTAGGGCCCGGGTTCGAGTCTCCACCTGGGTCACATGTGTGTGGAGTTTGCATGTTCTACCCATGTCATCGTGGGGTTTCCTCCGGGTACTCTGGTTTCCCCCACAGTCCAAAAACATGCTGAGGCTAATTGGAGTTGCTAAATTGCCCATAGGAGTGTATGCGTGAGTGAATAGTGTGTGAGTGTGCCCTGCGATGGGCTGGCCCGCCATCCTGAGTTGTTCCCTGTCTCGTGCCCATTGCTTCCGGGATAGGCTCCAGACCCCCCGCGATCCAGTAGGATAAGCGGTTTGGAAAATGGATGGATGGATGGACAGTTTTCCATTTGAGGAATTAGCAAAAAACTGCAGTGCATGATGGGTAGGATCTAAAGGCTGCCTAACGCCCTTAATTTGTTTGCAATTTCGCCAGGTAGGCTACCTTCTTTAAACTGCGTTTTGCTAGACTACACATTTCGAGATGTTTTATTGTAGTCTTGGTAAATATATATATATAGTTTAGCCTAACCCAGCCACTTAAGGGAGCAAGCCAGCTCAGGTAGGTGCCAGTCCCAAGCCCGGATTAATGGAGAGGGTTGGCGTCAAGAAATAAAGAGAAATAAAGACAACTAATACTCCTAGTTTGCGAGATCTGACTGCAATGGCAGCACTGCTACAAGGGTGTGGATAAATCTATACAAATATCACCTGCATGCACATTACTTCTTTTACAATAACCAACTCCTGATCCATACTGTTAGTCGTGAAAAAAAAAACTATCGTGTACATAGAGGCCCTGTGTAAAAAGATAACTGCCAAGGAAAAGATCAAAAACATTTATTTCAAGGATACAAAGTTTTTATGGTCATGTACAGTGTACAGTGCAATTCTTATTTGATTAACTTGAATGTCTCCACAGACTAGACGATTAAACAAATAAAGCAGCGCAACATTACAATAACTAATAACAAATAAACAAAGCTCACGAGTACTATTACAGTATTTATATCATTTATTTAAACTTAATTTTACCAGGTAAATT
Organism: Brienomyrus brachyistius; assembly: GCF_023856365.1. NCBI lineage: Eukaryota > Metazoa > Chordata > Actinopteri > Osteoglossiformes > Mormyridae > Brienomyrus > Brienomyrus brachyistius. The sequence goes on along the minus strand of NW_026043094.1, from coordinate 52,891 downwards.
AACTACAAAGCAGTTACCACTGCTTTACCTGCTTCTCGGGAGAAATAGCAGATATACGTCATGTATGTGACTAAATTCTTAAGCCAATAAGGGCAAAGTTGTGTCGTAATGGAGGCGGATCCAGTTTGTGCAGCCGGTTAAAGACACTACGGGCATGTAAATGGAGAACGAAATTATAGTTATAATTCGGCGTGTTCGCGAAAACGACTTCATTTATTTTCTTATTGATTTATCGACAGACCATCATACTTTTTAGACGTTATAATAACAACACTCTATTGATCCCCAAAGAGAGAAATTCTCTCCTTGCCTGCCCCCTCTTACTGTCCATGATACACAAGCACATATGTAGAAAAACGTCAGCTTGGAAGCCAAGGCTGGACTTAACCTACTCTATTCTGGTATTCTGTTCTCCCAAGTAAGGCATCCCAAGTTCGAATCCAACTTCCGACAAAAGTTCTTCAATCGCTACAGCACAATTTGAGCCACTGATCGGCTTTAATTGCTTTGTTTTATTTTTGCGTTTCAGGCAAAACTACATAACACTTAAAGACACTACGGGCATGTAAATGGAGAACGAAATTATAGTTATAGCGAATCTCCTACACACAATACCAAGGTTACCGAACTTTGGTCAGCTGGCCGGAGTGAGACGTTCAATTCCCGTAAGATTTCTTTGCGCCAGCCTGAGAGTCTGAAAACACGTCACACCAGATGCATGAGAGATGGAAACCTGGGATATTCAGTCGAATCAGATCAAATATGATGCTAAGTTAGTACTAAGTTAAAATATGTTCCGCACTTGTAACATGCACCCATGATTTGGAACAGCAGCATACCTGTCAAGGTTTGGATTTGAAAATAAAGGAAATTTTCCGGCACCCGCCGTGAGCCATCCGCAACCAGGCTCCAGTATCCCTTACATTTTAAGACAGGAAATATAAAATAATATAAATATATAAAATATATAAAATATATTTTTGGCCACAACCGGGATTCGAACCCCGGTCTCCCGTGTGAAAGGCGGCGATCTTACCACTACACTATCCAGCAACTATATAATATAAGGGAGATTTACGGGAAAATACTAATACGGGAGGACGGCGGGAAAGAGAAGTAAAATACGGTAGTTTCCCGGCCAAAACGGGAGACTTGACAGCTATGGCTGTCTCTGGCCACGCCCCCTACAGTCGGTCCGGCCCCTGTTCGCGTGTTCGCGAAAACGACTTCATTTATTTTCTTATTGATTTATCGACAGACTTTTTAGACGTTATAATAACAACACTCTATTGATCCCCCTCTTACTGTCCATGATACACAATGACGAGACACATGTTCACTAATGACGAGAACTATTCTATTTTTCATGCCGGGGGTCCTTCAAATCTTACATTTACAAATCTTGTTCTTGTTCTCTGCTTTCTCCTTTCTCGTTCCCGTAGATATATATTATTATACGGAGATTTACGGAGTCTTCAAAGACGGTCCGGCTCCAGCTCAAGGATCACTGTTGCTGTGGTGTAGATCAGCTGATCTGTAGTAGTCTTCTACGTACATCTTCTAGTAGACCTTCTGAGGGTACTTCACGCATTCTTGGTCGGAGGGTCCAGGTTTCCAGCTTAGCTTATTTCTTATTTCTCAGGTCAGCTGCTCTTGTTTGGGATGTGCTTGACCGGCGTATACGACAGCGTGTACCAGTTCCCACTAATATCCAACAACTTCGCACAGCCATTGAAGAGGAGTGGACCAACATTCCACAGGCCACAATTGACAATCTGATAAACTCTATGCGAAGAAGATGTGTTGCATTGCATGAGGCAAATGGTGGTCACACCAGATACTGACCGGTTCTGAGTCCCCAGACCCCCAATAAAGCAAAAAACTGCACATTCCAGGGTGGCCTTTTATTGTGGGCAGTATAAGGTACACCTGTGCACTACCCATGATGTCAGATCAGCATCTTGATGTGGCACACCTGTGAGGTGGGATGGATTATCTCAGCAAAGCAGAAGTGCTCACTATCACACATTTAGACTGATTTGTGAGAAATGTTTGAGAGAAATGGTAATATTGTGTATCTGGAATGAATTGTAGGTCTTTAAGTCCATCTCATGAAAAATGGGAGCAGAAACAAGAGTGTTGCGTTTATATTTTTGTTCAGTATAGAATAAGCCCAGATTTATGTTTATTCAGTGGAGATAAGTACAACCTCTAAAGATAGGCCTACACCCGTTTTGGCAGTGTCTCCGGATCCCATGACAAATAATGCCTTCAGTACATCCTCCTCAACCCACACTGAAAGCAGAAGTGCTATGGGCTTTGCAAACGGTTTGCCGACATCACTCCTATACGTCCAATGATGACATTCACACCGTCTCCAGGGTGATGTTCCCTGACTCGCAGGGTCACTTGTGGTAAAGATAAAACCGCTTTTCTTGCGCGATTTGGACTCGCTCCATATATTAAAAGGGAGCTTCGTTGTCATGTTTGACGTAAGTATGAACAGGACCATCAAAAGAAAACAACTGGATGTGCATGTCAGGTATTGGGTGAATTATGAGAATGGCTCTCGAGTGCAGTCCTGGTTCTGGGATCACAGTACATGAGCCACTCCACCGCTGAAGACTTACTGGAGAAGTTTAAGGTAAGCCATTCAATAACATTTAAACTCATTAACGAACCCATGATTTTTAAATATCCATGGTTTATCTTTACATGTGTTTAAATGGGAGAACCATATTTATTGGTAAGCATATTTTAAAGATTTTATTGCTGCTTCATGGCTTTTGCTGCAAAAAAAATAGTTCATTGAGGAAATAGAATGTTTAAGTGTTGTGTAGCAACATGTACAGCTGTTGTACAGGCAAAAACTCTGGCTCAGTCCAAAGGAGGTGGATATAGGAATGGCTGTCATCAAGGTGGGACTTCTGTGAATTCACTGGTATCTTTACATACAAATGTATCAAACAATTGTGAAGTAAAAAATATGTGAATAACATGGAGTTTGAGCTGGTTTGATATGTACAGCTGAGGTAGTGTTAACCTTGGGCTGAGTGTGCAGAAAGATTCTGGAAATTTGACAAACCATCTTTTTGTCAGAGACAGTCAGGAGCCAAAGGCAGTGGAAGTGACCTTGGTGTCCTTCAGATTAAAAAAAATTGCCAGATTGTGCTCTCAAAAATGTGCAAAAAGGCCTTGGATAAATGCCCTCTGAAGTACTCGATTGTACATGAGATGACGTGCTTGGACCCAAACAAAATGCACACCAGCCAGATAACTGCCAGCAGAAAAGGAGAAATCTCATGCAGAAGTTTGCGCAGGAGAATCGGTTGGCAGGCAGGATATCTGCTGGTAAATCATAGGATAAGAATAGGATAGTTCAGAATATTATTTTTAAATTATGCTTTTCTTTTTTCACATCTAACTGAATCAGGGACGGATTACAAACCGGGTTAGCGGGGCCGCTGCCCAGGGGCCCTTGGGGTGCAGGGGGCCCGTGGGCCCCAAGCCCAAAACAATTTGCAACGCTTATCAGCAATGTATTTTCGTTTGTCTATTTTAGAGGGCCTACATTCTTTGATCCTCTGCCTACAAGGTCCCCTGACCCTATAGGGAGGGTGTTTGGCTGCCAAGGGCCCTTGACTTGTGGTGGTTGTGGTGGTGGTGCAGGTGGTGGTGGTGGGGGGGGGCCTCGCGAACGTTTTACCCAGGGGCCCACACAACCCATAATCCGTCCCTGAACTGAATAGTGTTAACACGTAGATTTTAGCAGTATTTAGAAGACCGACTCTTGGTGTTTGAAAAGAAGCATCAGCCCAGTTATATTTTCTTTGATGAGCCTAGAGATATCTCAAGATTAAATTAAAATGATTGCACATTTATGGTATCATAGGAAAATTGGGTTATAAATCACTTTCCTATTCTACATGTGATTCTGTGTATTGACATTGTTGATCTGCATCTAATCTACTGTAATTAATGTAATTACAGGTGATGCAATATCCCAGCAGTCTGATAATCACCTGCACAATGAGGCAAAAGGCTTGGATTTTATATCCTTCATTCCTTCAGCACCATCCAAAGTTGATGTCTTTTTACATCAAAAAGTTAGTGGGCCTTATCCTGACCTCTGGATGTTCTGCAAGAACTTGCTGCTGCTGTCCTATGGGCAAGCCGAAGTGGAACGAATAGAGGTGGAGACCTGCAACTTATCAGAGGAAACAGTTGTTGCACAGAGGCTTATATGCGACCATGTCAGAGTGTGTGGGGGAGCAACCAAAGCGCCTCTGACCAAAGGTGAAAGATGAGCGAAAAGCAAAAAAGAAAACTTGAGGAACTCAAGAGGAAGAGAGTCTCACTGGAAAGTGTATGTGAGAGTTTACAAAAGGATGCTGAGCACATGGCAGAGGAAGCAGAGAGTGCTGCTGGAACCAAAAGGGCAACATTACTTACCAAGTCCAATACTCTGAGCCGACGAGCGAAGGAGGAGAAAGAGCAGTTGGTGGTCTTAAATGCAGATACTGAAGAATAGGCTACTGAACTGTGACTCCTAACACATCAAGAGTGAATCGGTGGAAACAAAAATATTTAGGTTCTTTGCATTTTTGGAGTATTTTACTTTCTGTGCCTGTTTGTACATTGTTCACAGCCATAATACTTTATAATTACAAGGTAGTTTTATGTTAGAGCTCTTGCTCCAATAAATATGTGCCTTGTAATTAACTAAATTCTAGGCTATTCAGTTTTTTTTGCCCTCGTGATGGTCGTGGGTTGTGAAAAAAGCCTTCTTCTTAGGGGTACCGCTGGGGCCAGCCGGGCGTATGTCGTGGCTTCAGTGAGTACTTATGTTTGTCATGCTGCCTGTGTACTTTATAGCGGCACAACATATTTCTGCAAATTGCATGCGTCAAATTGTCTGTCTCTCTTAAAAAATATGAAGTGTCACCAAAATTTTAAACGTGGAATCAATCTCAATGAAAAATATTCGTCAAGTAACGTTTCTAAAATAATATAGACATACTAATAATTATATATTAATAAATCGGATGAACGATGCATCCCAAATTGTATCCGCTGCGCACTTCTTAATCAGGGCAATCGCATCGTGGAGGTTTCTGCAGACGCCCAAAAAGACTTACTTAAGAAAACTGTTGCATGATAATTTGTACCATTTTCAAGGGTGGGGGGCGTGCAGTAGATGCCCCCTTTATTTTTGTGCTTCTGCCGTTCAAACCGAGCAGCACTGAGTTTGTCATGGCACCTGACGCCAAATCTACTGCTTAGCTGCTACAGACAGAACTATCTTCAAATCACCACTAGGGGGTGTCAATGCTGCAGCTTCGTTCTATGGTTGATCTTTTTCAAAGACAGTTTTTTTTCTCTCTCTCCACATAATCAACTTAACTGATTAGCGTGCTTTCATAGTAATGGTTTTTAATCCGTGTTAATCTTCTGAACAATGACTAGTAAAGGTTCTATGAGGTTGTCCTACTTACTATGGATTTTAAGTTTTTTATCAAGGTGTTAAAACGTACCACAGTTGCCAGTCCTGTGTTTTATGTCTAGCAATTTGTACAGTTTCTTCAGTATAAACACATGCCATGATCTGTGAGAATCTCCTCCAGAACTCTGCATTTCCTCAAGATCTTTTTGTAATATTGCATCATGGCACTGCTCAGAACAACACAGATGGTGCATAACAACACAAGGGAGTACAAGACAACATGGTGCAGAAACAGTGCGATACAAAGCAGGACAAAACTGGATGATACGTGGTCAGTGGTGGATAAAGTGCAGTAACAGCTGTACAGTGCAGCTGCCGTGGAAATGACTGTTACAGGGGATGCAAAAGCTGCAGGTTTGAATTGTTTGGCGAATGAAGCTGTTCATGAATCTGCTAGTCAGTGTTTGTGGATGGTGGTCAGAGTCCTGGATTATAGACTGAACCTTGTTACTGTGGCAGTTAAAGTACAGCTGGTCAATGGAGGGCAGTTCAGTGCGAATGATGTTCTTAACAGACTTCGCAATGTACTGCCTTCCTGTCATGTGGCTCCACCATACCATAGTACTACTGTAAGAACTAGGGATGTAACGATACATTCAACTCACCATTTGATACGATTCACGATTCTGAGTTCACGATACAATTTTCTCATTTTTTGCAGAATGAGCTGCAGACAAATATATTCAAAAATATTCTTATATTTATCTTTCTGAACTGTTGACACTGTTGTGAACAGTGCAACTGAATTTGAATAAAATACTGTTGAAAAAAATCCCAAATCAAAATAAGTAAATAAAAAAAAATAAATCAAATAAATAAGCTAAGGTTTGCATGTGCAGCTTTTTAGCGTGCTTTGCCCTTTTAATAATCTTCACTCAGCTCACGGTGGTGCCAGTGGACCTGTTTGTGTATGTTATCAGTCTATTACAATGTTTGCATGCAGTTTATGTCTTGTCTGTGCTTTTCTCGCTGTTTCCTCCTCGTTTGTGATTACCGGAAAGCTAATATGCTGCCACACCGCCAATTGAAGATCGGGCGGTGCGTCCATCCATCCATTTTCTGAAACCACTTAATCCCAACTGGGATCGCGGGGGAGACCGGAGCCTATCCCGGGAACAAGGGGCGCAGACAGGAACCAAGCCCAGGCAGTCACCTACACACCGCAGGTCGCACACACTCACACAACTACAGGGCCAATTTAGACTCACCAGTCAACCTATCCTGCATGCTTTTGGACCGTGGGAGGAACCTGGAGTCCCCGGCGAAAACGGGGAGAGCATGCGAACTCCACACAGAAAGGGCCCTGGACCGAAGCCAGCACTAACCACTGTGCCGTCCTCAGTTTCAAATTCATTCATCATCTCGCGTTCGCTCAAAACCAAAAACTGACGTACGATGTCGACGTGATACGCAGTGACATCTGACGTCAAACTCACATTGTGAAATCAAATGTAATATTACACCAGTTTTTCTGTTAAAGTACTGTGAAGTACTCCTACAATAGTGATTCATTTTCCACATCAGCCGGTTTAAATCTTCATGCATTTGCACCGATTTTTAACTGATTTGTGATTCATCATTACATGCCAGGGCCAGCAGCTCTGCATGGCTCGACCCTCATAAACATTCTCCACACATGCTGTTCAGGCAGTGGCCACAGAAATTCCCCCAGTGAACTTTATGCTTTCTGTCGGAGAGTATGCTGTGTTCTGGCCTTAAACCCTGCATACTACTTTGCAGACTTTGATCCTCTTAACAACAATTGGCATTTCTGGTGGCTGAATATCCATCCATCCGTCATCCAACTGCATGCTTAAAAGCTGTGAATAATAGTAATAATTCTTAAAATTGCAACTATCTAGAATTTCAGCCTAGTTACTCAGCTAAATTACTATTTAAACCTAGAATAATTTCTATAAGGGGCGGCATGGTGGTGCAGTGGTTAGCACTGTCGCCTCACACCTCTGGGACCCGGGTTCGTGTCTCCGCCTGGGTCACATGTGTGTGGAGTTTGCATGTTCTCCCCATGTCGTTGTGGGGTTTCCTCTGGGTACTCCGGTTTCCCCCCACAGTCCAAAAACATGCTGGGGCTAATTGGAGTTGCTGAATTGCCCGTAGGTGTGTGTGTGTGAGTGGATGGTGTGTGAGTGTGCCCTGCGATGGGCTGGCCCCCCATCCTGGGTTGTTCCCTGCCTCGTGCCCATTGATTCTGGGATAGGCTCCGGACCCCCCGCGACCCAATAGGATAAGCGGTTTGGAAAATGGATGGATGGATAATTTCTATATGTGTGATAGAATCAAAAAATATTTTGTTTTACATATAAATCTTCACAAGGTGTATTACACATGGTATTCCCCAGACACCGCCACCCCAACAGATGCTTTGTTTGTTAAGACAATAGCTCAGAAAGTGGTTGATCGATCTTTTGCAGCTTTTACCAAGGTTTGTACAAGCCAAAATTAAATTTTGAAACGGATCCCTGCCACACCCTGCCCTCCTGAACCTCCCGTTTCCTCCCTAGTGTGGTATAACGTGCCATGCCTGTTCCGCGTTTGTTTTACCTCTCCTTCCTGCCCTTGTGTTACTCATTTCAGGTGCCTCTAGTTTGCTCCCTGCTTAGCCTTGTATAAATGTGCTTCTCAGTCCTGCCTTTAATGTTGCTGCTGCTGTTTGCCTGTGTGTTCTTCCCTGCTTATGATTCCCCCGTGATCCAGTTGTGATCCAGTTGTCTTCATATCATGTATTCACATTCCTCAGCTGAGAGTGAACAAAGTTCTGTGGAAAGTATCTGACTACAGATAGACTTTCACCCAGTTCTCTGCGGGAGCTCTGATTACAGAGTGACTCCCCGACTACTTCTGAAGCCCTTCCTTAAGTATCCAGACCAGGTGATGGCATGTTTCTGAAGACTGACTAATTTCGGTCAATGGTTAATTTTAGGGGCATTGCTGACCTTGGTTCTCAAGTCCCCAGCCAATCAGATCACTTTAGGGGGTGGTTGTAATTCCCTTGTTCTACCATGAGAGAATCTCTCTCAGTTTGGTGGGTTGAGCCGAAGTTTCTGTATTTCTCTTAGGAAAAGCTATACTGCCTTAAATCTGAGAGTATAATACTCCTCGTCTCATGCCTATTCAAACGAGACCAAACATGCGTGTATTTGTCCCTAACATCTATGTGTGCTGAGTTATCCTGTTTATAGTGGAAAAGGTGTCTGTGTCTGGAGGCTGACAGCTGTTGTTGCTGTGGATTGATTGTGGAACTCTGGTCACTCCGGGGGTGAAAGGTCTTGCTTTTTCTGTGCTGCTCCAGTTATTCCTATCCAGTCTCTCAGGAGCCGGCAGGCCTTTGCCTTCCTTAAAAGGGGTGGTTTGACGAGTTGAGTCCAGTCTTGCCTGGGCCAGCGGAGCTCTGAAATAGACTGATGCAGGCTGATCAGAGTTGGGGCCTGCAGGACCTATAAGTTTTATGTCCTTACAGAATGTAAGTGGCATCATACTAAACTAGTGGTGTTCGAACTAGCATGGAAAGAGGCTATGGGTAGCTACAAAAAGGCTCTTAGTGCCGCCAAATCATCTAGTATCTATCAGAACTAATTGAAATAAACAAAAATAATCCTAGATTCCTATTTACTATGGTGTCCAAGCTGACTAATAACCAGACCACTGGTTATTTTCCAGTGACGACTTTATGAAACTTTTTGACCAAAAATATGCTCAATTAAACAGAACATTTTGAATATTGAATATTGGTTAACCAGTCAGAACTGATGTACTTAATTTTATCTTCAAATTCATCTACTTGTATGCTAGAACCTGTTCCATCAAAATTATTCAGCGATGCTCCCAGCATTGATTGAACCGCTACTAGCAATAGTTAAACTAAAACATATAATCATATTACCCCAATTTTATCTTCACTGCACTGGCTGCCAGTTAGATTTCGTGTTGACTACAAAACACTGCTCTTAACCTATAAAGCTGTAAATGGTCTTGCACCGCAGTATGTGAGTGACCTCATTTGCGTTCCGAATCATACACTTAGATGACGAGATGGAGGTATTCTATCCGTACCCAGAATAAAGAACATTACCTTTGGGGGAAGAGCATTTGCTCATAAAGCACCACAGCTATGGAATAAACTTCCTATTAGTGTTCGGAACTCAGACACAATCTCTGCTTTTAAGTCAAGGCTTAAGATGTACCTCTTTCGCCAGTCTTTTGGATAGTTAAATCTTCTTTTCTAAGGTGAATGGGAAATCTGGAGGTTCATAGTTATTTGAGATTGAAGGGGAAAGGGGGGATTGGTGCTGTCGTCCTGCCACTCTCGCCGATCACTTAAGCTGTGGATGGGAGGTGGCTTGACGCCAAAACCTCTGTAAACCCTCATGCCTGTGCTTCCTTCCAGGTCACTCTTTTAGGCAGGCTGTCATAGTTGCTTTAGTCCTGCCGGTTAGGTGTAGGGCAATAACTCTTCTCCATCTTCTCTTTTTCGAGCTGATACCGAGCCGACTACACCGTGTGAACCCGCACCTGGACTCCTGGATATAACTACATGAAACCAACTGGGACTTTATAACTATATGAACTCTAATGAATGTCAATGTAAATGCAGTTTCATGCTCCTTGGTCGCCCAGAGGAGGATGGGGTCCCCTTCTGAGTCTAGGTTCCACTCAAGGTTTCTTCCTGCTAGAGGGAGTTTCCTTGCCACTGTCGCCTCAGGCTTTTAAATATAAATATAAATATATAAAATATATAAAATATATTTTTGGCCACAACCGGGATTCGAACCCCGGTCTCCCGTGTGAAAGGCGGCGATCTTACCACTACACTATCCAGCAACTATATAATATAAGGGAGATTTACGGGAAAATACTAATACGGGAGGACGGCGGGAAAGAGAAGTAAAATACGGTAGTTTCCCGGCCAAAACGGGAGGCTCCAGTATCCCTTACATTTTAAGACAGGAAATATAAAATAATATAAATTATATAAAATATAATATAAATATAAATATAAATATATAAAATATATAAAATATATTTTTGGCCACAACCGGGATTCGAACCCCGGTCTCCCGTGTGAAAGGCGGCGATCTTACCACTACACTATCCAGCAACTATATAATATAAGGGAGATTTACGGGAAAATACTAATACGGGAGGACGGCGGGAAAGAGAAGTAAAATACGGTAGTTTCCCGGCCAAAACGGGAGACTTGACAGCTATGGCTGTCTCTGGCCACGCCCCCTACAGTCGGTCCGGCCCCTGTTCGCGTGTTCGCGAAAACGACTTCATTTATTTTCTTATTGATTTATCGACAGACTTTTTAGACGTTATAATAACAACACTCTATTGATCCCCCTCTTACTGTCCATGATACACAATGACGAGACACATGTTCACTAATGACGAGAACTATTCTATTTTTCATGCCGGGGGTCCTTCAAATCTTACATTTACAAATCTTGTTCTTGTTCTCTGCTTTCTCCTTTCTCGTTCCCGTAGATATATATTATTATACGGAGATTTACGGAGTCTTCAAAGACGGTCCGGCTCCAGCTCAAGGATCACTGTTGCTGTGGTGTAGATCAGCTGATCTGTAGTAGTCTTCTACGTACATCTTCTAGTAGACCTTCTGAGGGTACTTCACGCATTCTTGGTCGGAGGGTCCAGGTTTCCAGCTTAGCTTATTTCTTATTTCTCAGGTCAGCTGCTCTTGTTTGGGATGTGCTTGACCGGCGTATACGACAGCGTGTACCAGTTCCCACTAATATCCAACAACTTCGCACAGCCATTGAAGAGGAGTGGACCAACATTCCACAGGCCACAATTGACAATCTGATAAACTCTATGCGAAGAAGATGTGTTGCATTGCATGAGGCAAATGGTGGTCACACCAGATACTGACCGGTTCTGAGTCCCCAGACCCCCAATAAAGCAAAAAACTGCACATTCCAGGGTGGCCTTTTATTGTGGGCAGTATAAGGTACACCTGTGCACTACCCATGATGTCAGATCAGCATCTTGATGTGGCACACCTGTGAGGTGGGATGGATTATCTCAGCAAAGCAGAAGTGCTCACTATCACACATTTAGACTGATTTGTGAGAAATGTTTGAGAGAAATGGTAATATTGTGTATCTGGAATGAATTGTAGGTCTTTAAGTCCATCTCATGAAAAATGGGAGCAGAAACAAGAGTGTTGCGTTTATATTTTTGTTCAGTATAGAATAAGCCCAGATTTATGTTTATTCAGTGGAGATAAGTACAACCTCTAAAGATAGGCCTACACCCGTTTTGGCAGTGTCTCCGGATCCCATGACAAATAATGCCTTCAGTACATCCTCCTCAACCCACACTGAAAGCAGAAGTGCTATGGGCTTTGCAAACGGTTTGCCGACATCACTCCTATACGTCCAATGATGACATTCACACCGTCTCCAGGGTGATGTTCCCTGACTCGCAGGGTCACTTGTGGTAAAGATAAAACCGCTTTTCTTGCGCGATTTGGACTCGCTCCATATATTAAAAGGGAGCTTCGTTGTCATGTTTGACGTAAGTATGAACAGGACCATCAAAAGAAAACAACTGGATGTGCATGTCAGGTATTGGGTGAATTATGAGAATGGCTCTCGAGTGCAGTCCTGGTTCTGGGATCACAGTACATGAGCCACTCCACCGCTGAAGACTTACTGGAGAAGTTTAAGGTAAGCCATTCAATAACATTTAAACTCATTAACGAACCCATGATTTTTAAATATCCATGGTTTATCTTTACATGTGTTTAAATGGGAGAACCATATTTATTGGTAAGCATATTTTAAAGATTTTATTGCTGCTTCATGGCTTTTGCTGCAAAAAAAATAGTTCATTGAGGAAATAGAATGTTTAAGTGTTGTGTAGCAACATGTACAGCTGTTGTACAGGCAAAAACTCTGGCTCAGTCCAAAGGAGGTGGATATAGGAATGGCTGTCATCAAGGTGGGACTTCTGTGAATTCACTGGTATCTTTACATACAAATGTATCAAACAATTGTGAAGTAAAAAATATGTGAATAACATGGAGTTTGAGCTGGTTTGATATGTACAGCTGAGGTAGTGTTAACCTTGGGCTGAGTGTGCAGAAAGATTCTGGAAATTTGACAAACCATCTTTTTGTCAGAGACAGTCAGGAGCCAAAGGCAGTGGAAGTGACCTTGGTGTCCTTCAGATTAAAAAAAATTGCCAGATTGTGCTCTCAAAAATGTGCAAAAAGGCCTTGGATAAATGCCCTCTGAAGTACTCGATTGTACATGAGATGACGTGCTTGGACCCAAACAAAATGCACACCAGCCAGATAACTGCCAGCAGAAAAGGAGAAATCTCATGCAGAAGTTTGCGCAGGAGAATCGGTTGGCAGGCAGGATATCTGCTGGTAAATCATAGGATAAGAATAGGATAGTTCAGAATATTATTTTTAAATTATGCTTTTCTTTTTTCACATCTAACTGAATCAGGGACGGATTACAAACCGGGTTAGCGGGGCCGCTGCCCAGGGGCCCTTGGGGTGCAGGGGGCCCGTGGGCCCCAAGCCCAAAACAATTTGCAACGCTTATCAGCAATGTATTTTCGTTTGTCTATTTTAGAGGGCCTACATTCTTTGATCCTCTGCCTACAAGGTCCCCTGACCCTATAGGGAGGGTGTTTGGCTGCCAAGGGCCCTTGACTTGTGGTGGTTGTGGTGGTGGTGCAGGTGGTGGTGGTGGGGGGGGGCCTCGCGAACGTTTTACCCAGGGGCCCACACAACCCATAATCCGTCCCTGAACTGAATAGTGTTAACACGTAGATTTTAGCAGTATTTAGAAGACCGACTCTTGGTGTTTGAAAAGAAGCATCAGCCCAGTTATATTTTCTTTGATGAGCCTAGAGATATCTCAAGATTAAATTAAAATGATTGCACATTTATGGTATCATAGGAAAATTGGGTTATAAATCACTTTCCTATTCTACATGTGATTCTGTGTATTGACATTGTTGATCTGCATCTAATCTACTGTAATTAATGTAATTACAGGTGATGCAATATCCCAGCAGTCTGATAATCACCTGCACAATGAGGCAAAAGGCTTGGATTTTATATCCTTCATTCCTTCAGCACCATCCAAAGTTGATGTCTTTTTACATCAAAAAGTTAGTGGGCCTTATCCTGACCTCTGGATGTTCTGCAAGAACTTGCTGCTGCTGTCCTATGGGCAAGCCGAAGTGGAACGAATAGAGGTGGAGACCTGCAACTTATCAGAGGAAACAGTTGTTGCACAGAGGCTTATATGCGACCATGTCAGAGTGTGTGGGGGAGCAACCAAAGCGCCTCTGACCAAAGGTGAAAGATGAGCGAAAAGCAAAAAAGAAAACTTGAGGAACTCAAGAGGAAGAGAGTCTCACTGGAAAGTGTATGTGAGAGTTTACAAAAGGATGCTGAGCACATGGCAGAGGAAGCAGAGAGTGCTGCTGGAACCAAAAGGGCAACATTACTTACCAAGTCCAATACTCTGAGCCGACGAGCGAAGGAGGAGAAAGAGCAGTTGGTGGTCTTAAATGCAGATACTGAAGAATAGGCTACTGAACTGTGACTCCTAACACATCAAGAGTGAATCGGTGGAAACAAAAATATTTAGGTTCTTTGCATTTTTGGAGTATTTTACTTTCTGTGCCTGTTTGTACATTGTTCACAGCCATAATACTTTATAATTACAAGGTAGTTTTATGTTAGAGCTCTTGCTCCAATAAATATGTGCCTTGTAATTAACTAAATTCTAGGCTATTCAGTTTTTTTTGCCCTCGTGATGGTCGTGGGTTGTGAAAAAAGCCTTCTTCTTAGGGGTACCGCTGGGGCCAGCCGGGCGTATGTCGTGGCTTCAGTGAGTACTTATGTTTGTCATGCTGCCTGTGTACTTTATAGCGGCACAACATATTTCTGCAAATTGCATGCGTCAAATTGTCTGTCTCTCTTAAAAAATATGAAGTGTCACCAAAATTTTAAACGGGGAATCAATCTCAATGAAAAATATTCGTCAAGTAACGTTTCTAAAATAATATAGACATACTAATAATTATATATTAATAAATCGGATGAACGATGCATCCCAAATTGTATCCGCTGCGCACTTCTTAATCAGGGCAATCGCATCGTGGAGGTTTCTGCAGACGCCCAAAAAGACTTACTTAAGAAAACTGTTGCATGATAATTTGTACCATTTTCAAGGGTGGGGGGCGTGCAGTAGATGCCCCCTTTATTTTTGTGCTTCTGCCGTTCAAACCGAGCAGCACTGAGTTTGTCATGGCACCTGACGCCAAATCTACTGCTTAGCTGCTACAGACAGAACTATCTTCAAATCACCACTAGGGGGTGTCAATGCTGCAGCTTCGTTCTATGGTTGATCTTTTTCAAAGACAGTTTTTTTTCTCTCTCTCCACATAATCAACTTAACTGATTAGCGTGCTTTCATAGTAATGGTTTTTAATCCGTGTTAATCTTCTGAACAATGACTAGTAAAGGTTCTATGAGGTTGTCCTACTTACTATGGATTTTAAGTTTTTTATCAAGGTGTTAAAACGTACCACAGTTGCCAGTCCTGTGTTTTATGTCTAGCAATTTGTACAGTTTCTTCAGTATAAACACATGCCATGATCTGTGAGAATCTCCTCCAGAACTCTGCATTTCCTCAAGATCTTTTTGTAATATTGCATCATGGCACTGCTCAGAACAACACAGATGGTGCATAACAACACAAGGGAGTACAAGACAACATGGTGCAGAAACAGTGCGATACAAAGCAGGACAAAACTGGATGATACGTGGTCAGTGGTGGATAAAGTGCAGTAACAGCTGTACAGTGCAGCTGCCGTGGAAATGACTGTTACAGGGGATGCAAAAGCTGCAGGTTTGAATTGTTTGGCGAATGAAGCTGTTCATGAATCTGCTAGTCAGTGTTTGTGGATGGTGGTCAGAGTCCTGGATTATAGACTGAACCTTGTTACTGTGGCAGTTAAAGTACAGCTGGTCAATGGAGGGCAGTTCAGTGCGAATGATGTTCTTAACAGACTTCGCAATGTACTGCCTTCCTGTCATGTGGCTCCACCATACCATAGTACTACTGTAAGAACTAGGGATGTAACGATACATTCAACTCACCATTTGATACGATTCACGATTCTGAGTTCACGATACAATTTTCTCATTTTTTGCAGAATGAGCTGCAGACAAATATATTCAAAAATATTCTTATATTTATCTTTCTGAACTGTTGACACTGTTGTGAACAGTGCAACTGAATTTGAATAAAATACTGTTGAAAAAAATCCCAAATCAAAATAAGTAAATAAAAAAAAATAAATCAAATAAATAAGCTAAGGTTTGCATGTGCAGCTTTTTAGCGTGCTTTGCCCTTTTAATAATCTTCACTCAGCTCACGGTGGTGCCAGTGGACCTGTTTGTGTATGTTATCAGTCTATTACAATGTTTGCATGCAGTTTATGTCTTGTCTGTGCTTTTCTCGCTGTTTCCTCCTCGTTTGTGATTACCGGAAAGCTAATATGCTGCCACACCGCCAATTGAAGATCGGGCGGTGCGTCCATCCATCCATTTTCTGAAACCACTTAATCCCAACTGAGATCGCGGGGGAGACCGGAGCCTATCCCGGGAACAAGGGGCGCAGACAGGAACCAAGCCCAGGCAGTCACCTACACACCGCAGGTCGCACACACTCACACAACTACAGGGCCAATTTAGACTCACCAGTCAACCTATCCTGCATGCTTTTGGACCGTGGGAGGAACCTGGAGTCCCCGGCGAAAACGGGGAGAGCATGCGAACTCCACACAGAAAGGGCCCTGGACCGAAGCCAGCACTAACCACTGTGCCGTCCTCAGTTTCAAATTCATTCATCATCTCGCGTTCGCTCAAAACCAAAAACTGACGTACGATGTCGACGTGATACGCAGTGACATCTGACGTCAAACTCACATTGTGAAATCAAATGTAATATTACACCAGTTTTTCTGTTAAAGTACTGTGAAGTACTCCTACAATAGTGATTCATTTTCCACATCAGCCGGTTTAAATCTTCATGCATTTGCACCGATTTTTAACTGATTTGTGATTCATCATTACATGCCAGGGCCAGCAGCTCTGCATGGCTCGACCCTCATAAACATTCTCCACACATGCTGTTCAGGCAGTGGCCACAGAAATTCCCCCAGTGAACTTTATGCTTTCTGTCGGAGAGTATGCTGTGTTCTGGCCTTAAACCCTGCATACTACTTTGCAGACTTTGATCCTCTTAACAACAATTGGCATTTCTGGTGGCTGAATATCCATCCATCCGTCATCCAACTGCATGCTTAAAAGCTGTGAATAATAGTAATAATTCTTAAAATTGCAACTATCTAGAATTTCAGCCTAGTTACTCAGCTAAATTACTATTTAAACCTAGAATAATTTCTATAAGGGGCGGCATGGTGGTGCAGTGGTTAGCACTGTCGCCTCACACCTCTGGGACCCGGGTTCGTGTCTCCGCCTGGGTCACATGTGTGTGGAGTTTGCATGTTCTCCCCATGTCGTTGTGGGGTTTCCTCTGGGTACTCCGGTTTCCCCCCACAGTCCAAAAACATGCTGGGGCTAATTGGAGTTGCTGAATTGCCCGTAGGTGTGTGTGTGTGAGTGGATGGTGTGTGAGTGTGCCCTGCGATGGGCTGGCCCCCCATCCTGGGTTGTTCCCTGCCTCGTGCCCATTGATTCTGGGATAGGCTCCGGACCCCCCGCGACCCAATAGGATAAGCGGTTTGGAAAATGGATGGATGGATAATTTCTATATGTGTGATAGAATCAAAAAATATTTTGTTTTACATATAAATCTTCACAAGGTGTATTACACATGGTATTCCCCAGACACCGCCACCCCAACAGATGCTTTGTTTGTTAAGACAATAGCTCAGAAAGTGGTTGATCGATCTTTTGCAGCTTTTACCAAGGTTTGTACAAGCCAAAATTAAATTTTGAAACGGATCCCTGCCACACCCTGCCCTCCTGAACCTCCCGTTTCCTCCCTAGTGTGGTATAACGTGCCATGCCTGTTCCGCGTTTGTTTTACCTCTCCTTCCTGCCCTTGTGTTACTCATTTCAGGTGCCTCTAGTTTGCTCCCTGCTTAGCCTTGTATAAATGTGCTTCTCAGTCCTGCCTTTAATGTTGCTGCTGCTGTTTGCCTGTGTGTTCTTCCCTGCTTATGATTCCCCCGTGATCCAGTTGTGATCCAGTTGTCTTCATATCATGTATTCACATTCCTCAGCTGAGAGTGAACAAAGTTCTGTGGAAAGTATCTGACTACAGATAGACTTTCACCCAGTTCTCTGCGGGAGCTCTGATTACAGAGTGACTCCCCGACTACTTCTGAAGCCCTTCCTTAAGTATCCAGACCAGGTGATGGCATGTTTCTGAAGACTGACTAATTTCGGTCAATGGTTAATTTTAGGGGCATTGCTGACCTTGGTTCTCAAGTCCCCAGCCAATCAGATCACTTTAGGGGGTGGTTGTAATTCCCTTGTTCTACCATGAGAGAATCTCTCTCAGTTTGGTGGGTTGAGCCGAAGTTTCTGTATTTCTCTTAGGAAAAGCTATACTGCCTTAAATCTGAGAGTATAATACTCCTCATCTCATGCCTATTCAAACGAGACCAAACATGCGTGTATTTGTCCCTAACATCTATGTGTGCTGAGTTATCCTGTTTATAGTGGAAAAGGTGTCTGTGTCTGGAGGCTGACAGCTGTTGTTGCTGTGGATTGATTGTGGAACTCTGGTCACTCCGGGGGTGAAAGGTCTTGCTTTTTCTGTGCTGCTCCAGTTATTCCTATCCAGTCTCTCAGGAGCCGGCAGGCCTTTGCCTTCCTTAAAAGGGGTGGTTTGACGAGTTGAGTCCAGTCTTGCCTGGGCCAGCGGAGCTCTGAAATAGACTGATGCAGGCTGATCAGAGTTGGGGCCTGCAGGACCTATAAGTTTTATGTCCTTACAGAATGTAAGTGGCATCATACTAAACTAGTGGTGTTCGAACTAGCATGGAAAGAGGCTATGGGTAGCTACAAAAAGGCTCTTAGTGCCGCCAAATCATCTAGTATCTATCAGAACTAATTGAAATAAACAAAAATAATCCTAGATTCCTATTTACTATGGTGTCCAAGCTGACTAATAACCAGACCACTGGTTATTTTCCAGTGACGACTTTATGAAACTTTTTGACCAAAAATATGCTCAATTAAACAGAACATTTTGAATATTGAATATTGGTTAACCAGTCAGAACTGATGTACTTAATTTTATCTTCAAATTCATCTACTTGTATGCTAGAACCTGTTCCATCAAAATTATTCAGCGATGCTCCCAGCATTGATTGAACCGCTACTAGCAATAGTTAAACTAAAACATATAATCATATTACCCCAATTTTATCTTCACTGCACTGGCTGCCAGTTAGATTTCGTGTTGACTACAAAACACTGCTCTTAACCTATAAAGCTGTAAATGGTCTTGCACCGCAGTATGTGAGTGACCTCATTTGCGTTCCGAATCATACACTTAGATGACGAGATGGAGGTATTCTATCCGTACCCAGAATAAAGAACATTACCTTTGGGGGAAGAGCATTTGCTCATAAAGCACCACAGCTATGGAATAAACTTCCTATTAGTGTTCGGAACTCAGACACAATCTCTGCTTTTAAGTCAAGGCTTAAGATGTACCTCTTTCGCCAGTCTTTTGGATAGTTAAATCTTCTTTTCTAAGGTGAATGGGAAATCTGGAGGTTCATAGTTATTTGAGATTGAAGGGGAAAGGGGGGATTGGTGCTGTCGTCCTGCCACTCTCGCCGATCACTTAAGCTGTGGATGGGAGGTGGCTTGACGCCAAAACCTCTGTAAACCCTCATGCCTGTGCTTCCTTCCAGGTCACTCTTTTAGGCAGGCTGTCATAGTTGCTTTAGTCCTGCCGGTTAGGTGTAGGGCAATAACTCTTCTCCATCTTCTCTTTTTCGAGCTGATACCGAGCCGACTACACCGTGTGAACCCGCACCTGGACTCCTGGATATAACTACATGAAACCAACTGGGACTTTATAACTATATGAACTCTAATGAATGTCAATGTAAATGCAGTTTCATGCTCCTTGGTCGCCCAGAGGAGGATGGGGTCCCCTTCTGAGTCTAGGTTCCACTCAAGGTTTCTTCCTGCTAGAGGGAGTTTCCTTGCCACTGTCGCCTCAGGCTTTTAAATATAAATATAAATATATAAAATATATAAAATATATTTTTGGCCACAACCGGGATTCGAACCCCGGTCTCCCGTGTGAAAGGCGGCGATCTTACCACTACACTATCCAGCAACTATATAATATAAGGGAGATTTACGGGAAAATACTAATACGGGAGGACGGCGGGAAAGAGAAGTAAAATACGGTAGTTTCCCGGCCAAAACGGGAGGCTCCAGTATCCCTTACATTTTAAGACAGGAAATATAAAATAATATAAATTATATAAAATATAATATAAATATAAATATAAATATATAAAATATATAAAATATATTTTTGGCCACAACCGGGATTCGAACCCCGGTCTCCCGTGTGAAAGGCGGCGATCTTACCACTACACTATCCAGCAACTATATAATATAAGGGAGATTTACGGGAAAATACTAATACGGGAGGACGGCGGGAAAGAGAAGTAAAATACGGTAGTTTCCCGGCCAAAACGGGAGACTTGACAGCTATGGCTGTCTCTGGCCACGCCCCCTACAGTCGGTCCGGCCCCTGTTCGCGTGTTCGCGAAAACGACTTCATTTATTTTCTTATTGATTTATCGACAGACTTTTTAGACGTTATAATAACAACACTCTATTGATTACTGTCCATGATACAGAACTATTCTATCGAGAACTAATGACGAGAACTATTCTCTTATTTTTCTCTTATTATTAAATTATTTTATTATTATTATTATTATTTTTATCTTTCTCGTTCCCGTAGATATATATTATTATACGGAGATTTACGGAGTCTTCAAAGACGGTCCGGCTCCAGGATCACTGTTGCTGTGGTGTAGATCAGCTGATCTGTAGTAGTCTTCTACGTACATCTTCTAGTAGACCTTCTGAGGGTACTTCACGCATTCTTGGTCCAGCTTAGCTTATTTCTTATTTCTCAGGTCAGCTGCTCTTGTATTCAGCCTACTAGTCTCTCTTGTATTCAGCCTACTAATATATATGGGGCTTGGTACCCAATCTCGGAATGTGGGGATGATGATATCTCCCCCCTGACCTGTCGTCCTGGCTCCCCCTTGTCGTAGCAATCGTGTTGTACCTCATCAATCTCTAGTTGTGATAGCAGTTGTTTCTGGCCACAACCGGGATTCGAACCCCGGTCTCCCGTGTGAAAGGCGGCGATCTTACCATAACAACACTCTATTGATCCCCCTCTTACTGTCCATGATACACAATGACGAGACACATGTTCACTAATGACGAGAACTATTCTATTTTTCATGCCGGGGGTCCTTCAAATCTTACATTTACAAATCTTGTTCTTGTTCTCTGCTTTCTCCTTTCTCGTTCCCGTAGATATATATTATTATACGGAGATTTACGGAGTCTTCAAAGACGGTCCGGCTCCAGCTCAAGGATCACTGTTGCTGTGGTGTAGATCAGCTGATCTGTAGTAGTCTTCTACGTACATCTTCTAGTAGACCTTCTGAGGGTACTTCACGCATTCTTGGTCGGAGGGTCCAGGTTTCCAGCTTAGCTTATTTCTTATTTCTCAGGTCAGCTGCTCTTGTATTCAGCCTACTGTTTGGGATGTGCTTGACCGGCGTATACGACAGCGTGTACCAGTTCCCACTAATATCCAACAACTTCGCACAGCCATTGAAGAGGAGTGGACCAACATTCCACAGGCCACAATTGACAATCTGATAAACTCTATGCGAAGAAGATGTGTTGCATTGCATGAGGCAAATGGTGGTCACACCAGATACTGACCGGTTCTGAGTCCCCAGACCCCCAATAAAGCAAAAAACTGCACATTCCAGGGTGGCCTTTTATTGTGGGCAGTATAAGGTACACCTGTGCACTACCCATGATGTCAGATCAGCATCTTGATGTGGCACACCTGTGAGGTGGGATGGATTATCTCAGCAAAGCAGAAGTGCTCACTATCACACATTTAGACTGATTTGTGAGAAATGTTTGAGAGAAATGGTAATATTGTGTATCTGGAATGAATTGTAGGTCTTTAAGTCCATCTCATGAAAAATGGGAGCAGAAACAAGAGTGTTGCGTTTATATTTTTGTTCAGTATAGAATAAGCCCAGATTTATGTTTATTCAGTGGAGATAAGTACAACCTCTAAAGATAGGCCTACACCCGTTTTGGCAGTGTCTCCGGATCCCATGACAAATAATGCCTTCAGTACATCCTCCTCAACCCACACTGAAAGCAGAAGTGCTATGGGCTTTGCAAACGGTTTGCCGACATCACTCCTATACGTCCAATGATGACATTCACACCGTCTCCAGGGTGATGTTCCCTGACTCGCAGGGTCACTTGTGGTAAAGATAAAACCGCTTTTCTTGCGCGATTTGGACTCGCTCCATATATTAAAAGGGAGCTTCGTTGTCATGTTTGACGTAAGTATGAACAGGACCATCAAAAGAAAACAACTGGATGTGCATGTCAGGTATTGGGTGAATTATGAGAATGGCTCTCGAGTGCAGTCCTGGTTCTGGGATCACAGTACATGAGCCACTCCACCGCTGAAGACTTACTGGAGAAGTTTAAGGTAAGCCATTCAATAACATTTAAACTCATTAACGAACCCATGATTTTTAAATATCCATGGTTTATCTTTACATGTGTTTAAATGGGAGAACCATATTTATTGGTAAGCATATTTTAAAGATTTTATTGCTGCTTCATGGCTTTTGCTGCAAAAAAAATAGTTCATTGAGGAAATAGAATGTTTAAGTGTTGTGTAGCAACATGTACAGCTGTTGTACAGGCAAAAACTCTGGCTCAGTCCAAAGGAGGTGGATATAGGAATGGCTGTCATCAAGGTGGGACTTCTGTGAATTCACTGGTATCTTTACATACAAATGTATCAAACAATTGTGAAGTAAAAAATATGTGAATAACATGGAGTTTGAGCTGGTTTGATATGTACAGCTGAGGTAGTGTTAACCTTGGGCTGAGTGTGCAGAAAGATTCTGGAAATTTGACAAACCATCTTTTTGTCAGAGACAGTCAGGAGCCAAAGGCAGTGGAAGTGACCTTGGTGTCCTTCAGATTAAAAAAAATTGCCAGATTGTGCTCTCAAAAATGTGCAAAAAGGCCTTGGATAAATGCCCTCTGAAGTACTCGATTGTACATGAGATGACGTGCTTGGACCCAAACAAAATGCACACCAGCCAGATAACTGCCAGCAGAAAAGGAGAAATCTCATGCAGAAGTTTGCGCAGGAGAATCGGTTGGCAGGCAGGATATCTGCTGGTAAATCATAGGATAAGAATAGGATAGTTCAGAATATTATTTTTAAATTATGCTTTTCTTTTTTCACATCTAACTGAATCAGGGACGGATTACAAACCGGGTTAGCGGGGCCGCTGCCCAGGGGCCCTTGGGGTGCAGGGGGCCCGTGGGCCCCAAGCCCAAAACAATTTGCAACGCTTATCAGCAATGTATTTTCGTTTGTCTATTTTAGAGGGCCTACATTCTTTGATCCTCTGCCTACAAGGTCCCCTGACCCTATAGGGAGGGTGTTTGGCTGCCAAGGGCCCTTGACTTGTGGTGGTTGTGGTGGTGGTGCAGGTGGTGGTGGTGGGGGGGGGCCTCGCGAACGTTTTACCCAGGGGCCCACACAACCCATAATCCGTCCCTGAACTGAATAGTGTTAACACGTAGATTTTAGCAGTATTTAGAAGACCGACTCTTGGTGTTTGAAAAGAAGCATCAGCCCAGTTATATTTTCTTTGATGAGCCTAGAGATATCTCAAGATTAAATTAAAATGATTGCACATTTATGGTATCATAGGAAAATTGGGTTATAAATCACTTTCCTATTCTACATGTGATTCTGTGTATTGACATTGTTGATCTGCATCTAATCTACTGTAATTAATGTAATTACAGGTGATGCAATATCCCAGCAGTCTGATAATCACCTGCACAATGAGGCAAAAGGCTTGGATTTTATATCCTTCATTCCTTCAGCACCATCCAAAGTTGATGTCTTTTTACATCAAAAAGTTAGTGGGCCTTATCCTGACCTCTGGATGTTCTGCAAGAACTTGCTGCTGCTGTCCTATGGGCAAGCCGAAGTGGAACGAATAGAGGTGGAGACCTGCAACTTATCAGAGGAAACAGTTGTTGCACAGAGGCTTATATGCGACCATGTCAGAGTGTGTGGGGGAGCAACCAAAGCGCCTCTGACCAAAGGTGAAAGATGAGCGAAAAGCAAAAAAGAAAACTTGAGGAACTCAAGAGGAAGAGAGTCTCACTGGAAAGTGTATGTGAGAGTTTACAAAAGGATGCTGAGCACATGGCAGAGGAAGCAGAGAGTGCTGCTGGAACCAAAAGGGCAACATTACTTACCAAGTCCAATACTCTGAGCCGACGAGCGAAGGAGGAGAAAGAGCAGTTGGTGGTCTTAAATGCAGATACTGAAGAATAGGCTACTGAACTGTGACTCCTAACACATCAAGAGTGAATCGGTGGAAACAAAAATATTTAGGTTCTTTGCATTTTTGGAGTATTTTACTTTCTGTGCCTGTTTGTACATTGTTCACAGCCATAATACTTTATAATTACAAGGTAGTTTTATGTTAGAGCTCTTGCTCCAATAAATATGTGCCTTGTAATTAACTAAATTCTAGGCTATTCAGTTTTTTTTGCCCTCGTGATGGTCGTGGGTTGTGAAAAAAGCCTTCTTCTTAGGGGTACCGCTGGGGCCAGCCGGGCGTATGTCGTGGCTTCAGTGAGTACTTATGTTTGTCATGCTGCCTGTGTACTTTATAGCGGCACAACATATTTCTGCAAATTGCATGCGTCAAATTGTCTGTCTCTCTTAAAAAATATGAAGTGTCACCAAAATTTTAAACGGGGAATCAATCTCAATGAAAAATATTCGTCAAGTAACGTTTCTAAAATAATATAGACATACTAATAATTATATATTAATAAATCGGATGAACGATGCATCCCAAATTGTATCCGCTGCGCACTTCTTAATCAGGGCAATCGCATCGTGGAGGTTTCTGCAGACGCCCAAAAAGACTTACTTAAGAAAACTGTTGCATGATAATTTGTACCATTTTCAAGGGTGGGGGGCGTGCAGTAGATGCCCCCTTTATTTTTGTGCTTCTGCCGTTCAAACCGAGCAGCACTGAGTTTGTCATGGCACCTGACGCCAAATCTACTGCTTAGCTGCTACAGACAGAACTATCTTCAAATCACCACTAGGGGGTGTCAATGCTGCAGCTTCGTTCTATGGTTGATCTTTTTCAAAGACAGTTTTTTTTCTCTCTCTCCACATAATCAACTTAACTGATTAGCGTGCTTTCATAGTAATGGTTTTTAATCCGTGTTAATCTTCTGAACAATGACTAGTAAAGGTTCTATGAGGTTGTCCTACTTACTATGGATTTTAAGTTTTTTATCAAGGTGTTAAAACGTACCACAGTTGCCAGTCCTGTGTTTTATGTCTAGCAATTTGTACAGTTTCTTCAGTATAAACACATGCCATGATCTGTGAGAATCTCCTCCAGAACTCTGCATTTCCTCAAGATCTTTTTGTAATATTGCATCATGGCACTGCTCAGAACAACACAGATGGTGCATAACAACACAAGGGAGTACAAGACAACATGGTGCAGAAACAGTGCGATACAAAGCAGGACAAAACTGGATGATACGTGGTCAGTGGTGGATAAAGTGCAGTAACAGCTGTACAGTGCAGCTGCCGTGGAAATGACTGTTACAGGGGATGCAAAAGCTGCAGGTTTGAATTGTTTGGCGAATGAAGCTGTTCATGAATCTGCTAGTCAGTGTTTGTGGATGGTGGTCAGAGTCCTGGATTATAGACTGAACCTTGTTACTGTGGCAGTTAAAGTACAGCTGGTCAATGGAGGGCAGTTCAGTGCGAATGATGTTCTTAACAGACTTCGCAATGTACTGCCTTCCTGTCATGTGGCTCCACCATACCATAGTACTACTGTAAGAACTAGGGATGTAACGATACATTCAACTCACCATTTGATACGATTCACGATTCTGAGTTCACGATACAATTTTCTCATTTTTTGCAGAATGAGCTGCAGACAAATATATTCAAAAATATTCTTATATTTATCTTTCTGAACTGTTGACACTGTTGTGAACAGTGCAACTGAATTTGAATAAAATACTGTTGAAAAAAATCCCAAATCAAAATAAGTAAATAAAAAAAAATAAATCAAATAAATAAGCTAAGGTTTGCATGTGCAGCTTTTTAGCGTGCTTTGCCCTTTTAATAATCTTCACTCAGCTCACGGTGGTGCCAGTGGACCTGTTTGTGTATGTTATCAGTCTATTACAATGTTTGCATGCAGTTTATGTCTTGTCTGTGCTTTTCTCGCTGTTTCCTCCTCGTTTGTGATTACCGGAAAGCTAATATGCTGCCACACCGCCAATTGAAGATCGGGCGGTGCGTCCATCCATCCATTTTCTGAAACCACTTAATCCCAACTGAGATCGCGGGGGAGACCGGAGCCTATCCCGGGAACAAGGGGCGCAGACAGGAACCAAGCCCAGGCAGTCACCTACACACCGCAGGTCGCACACACTCACACAACTACAGGGCCAATTTAGACTCACCAGTCAACCTATCCTGCATGCTTTTGGACCGTGGGAGGAACCTGGAGTCCCCGGCGAAAACGGGGAGAGCATGCGAACTCCACACAGAAAGGGCCCTGGACCGAAGCCAGCACTAACCACTGTGCCGTCCTCAGTTTCAAATTCATTCATCATCTCGCGTTCGCTCAAAACCAAAAACTGACGTACGATGTCGACGTGATACGCAGTGACATCTGACGTCAAACTCACATTGTGAAATCAAATGTAATATTACACCAGTTTTTCTGTTAAAGTACTGTGAAGTACTCCTACAATAGTGATTCATTTTCCACATCAGCCGGTTTAAATCTTCATGCATTTGCACCGATTTTTAACTGATTTGTGATTCATCATTACATGCCAGGGCCAGCAGCTCTGCATGGCTCGACCCTCATAAACATTCTCCACACATGCTGTTCAGGCAGTGGCCACAGAAATTCCCCCAGTGAACTTTATGCTTTCTGTCGGAGAGTATGCTGTGTTCTGGCCTTAAACCCTGCATACTACTTTGCAGACTTTGATCCTCTTAACAACAATTGGCATTTCTGGTGGCTGAATATCCATCCATCCGTCATCCAACTGCATGCTTAAAAGCTGTGAATAATAGTAATAATTCTTAAAATTGCAACTATCTAGAATTTCAGCCTAGTTACTCAGCTAAATTACTATTTAAACCTAGAATAATTTCTATAAGGGGCGGCATGGTGGTGCAGTGGTTAGCACTGTCGCCTCACACCTCTGGGACCCGGGTTCGTGTCTCCGCCTGGGTCACATGTGTGTGGAGTTTGCATGTTCTCCCCATGTCGTTGTGGGGTTTCCTCTGGGTACTCCGGTTTCCCCCCACAGTCCAAAAACATGCTGGGGCTAATTGGAGTTGCTGAATTGCCCGTAGGTGTGTGTGTGTGAGTGGATGGTGTGTGAGTGTGCCCTGCGATGGGCTGGCCCCCCATCCTGGGTTGTTCCCTGCCTCGTGCCCATTGATTCTGGGATAGGCTCCGGACCCCCCGCGACCCAATAGGATAAGCGGTTTGGAAAATGGATGGATGGATAATTTCTATATGTGTGATAGAATCAAAAAATATTTTGTTTTACATATAAATCTTCACAAGGTGTATTACACATGGTATTCCCCAGACACCGCCACCCCAACAGATGCTTTGTTTGTTAAGACAATAGCTCAGAAAGTGGTTGATCGATCTTTTGCAGCTTTTACCAAGGTTTGTACAAGCCAAAATTAAATTTTGAAACGGATCCCTGCCACACCCTGCCCTCCTGAACCTCCCGTTTCCTCCCTAGTGTGGTATAACGTGCCATGCCTGTTCCGCGTTTGTTTTACCTCTCCTTCCTGCCCTTGTGTTACTCATTTCAGGTGCCTCTAGTTTGCTCCCTGCTTAGCCTTGTATAAATGTGCTTCTCAGTCCTGCCTTTAATGTTGCTGCTGCTGTTTGCCTGTGTGTTCTTCCCTGCTTATGATTCCCCCGTGATCCAGTTGTGATCCAGTTGTCTTCATATCATGTATTCACATTCCTCAGCTGAGAGTGAACAAAGTTCTGTGGAAAGTATCTGACTACAGATAGACTTTCACCCAGTTCTCTGCGGGAGCTCTGATTACAGAGTGACTCCCCGACTACTTCTGAAGCCCTTCCTTAAGTATCCAGACCAGGTGATGGCATGTTTCTGAAGACTGACTAATTTCGGTCAATGGTTAATTTTAGGGGCATTGCTGACCTTGGTTCTCAAGTCCCCAGCCAATCAGATCACTTTAGGGGGTGGTTGTAATTCCCTTGTTCTACCATGAGAGAATCTCTCTCAGTTTGGTGGGTTGAGCCGAAGTTTCTGTATTTCTCTTAGGAAAAGCTATACTGCCTTAAATCTGAGAGTATAATACTCCTCGTCTCATGCCTATTCAAACGAGACCAAACATGCGTGTATTTGTCCCTAACATCTATGTGTGCTGAGTTATCCTGTTTATAGTGGAAAAGGTGTCTGTGTCTGGAGGCTGACAGCTGTTGTTGCTGTGGATTGATTGTGGAACTCTGGTCACTCCGGGGGTGAAAGGTCTTGCTTTTTCTGTGCTGCTCCAGTTATTCCTATCCAGTCTCTCAGGAGCCGGCAGGCCTTTGCCTTCCTTAAAAGGGGTGGTTTGACGAGTTGAGTCCAGTCTTGCCTGGGCCAGCGGAGCTCTGAAATAGACTGATGCAGGCTGATCAGAGTTGGGGCCTGCAGGACCTATAAGTTTTATGTCCTTACAGAATGTAAGTGGCATCATACTAAACTAGTGGTGTTCGAACTAGCATGGAAAGAGGCTATGGGTAGCTACAAAAAGGCTCTTAGTGCCGCCAAATCATCTAGTATCTATCAGAACTAATTGAAATAAACAAAAATAATCCTAGATTCCTATTTACTATGGTGTCCAAGCTGACTAATAACCAGACCACTGGTTATTTTCCAGTGACGACTTTATGAAACTTTTTGACCAAAAATATGCTCAATTAAACAGAACATTTTGAATATTGAATATTGGTTAACCAGTCAGAACTGATGTACTTAATTTTATCTTCAAATTCATCTACTTGTATGCTAGAACCTGTTCCATCAAAATTATTCAGCGATGCTCCCAGCATTGATTGAACCGCTACTAGCAATAGTTAAACTAAAACATATAATCATATTACCCCAATTTTATCTTCACTGCACTGGCTGCCAGTTAGATTTCGTGTTGACTACAAAACACTGCTCTTAACCTATAAAGCTGTAAATGGTCTTGCACCGCAGTATGTGAGTGACCTCATTTGCGTTCCGAATCATACACTTAGATGACGAGATGGAGGTATTCTATCCGTACCCAGAATAAAGAACATTACCTTTGGGGGAAGAGCATTTGCTCATAAAGCACCACAGCTATGGAATAAACTTCCTATTAGTGTTCGGAACTCAGACACAATCTCTGCTTTTAAGTCAAGGCTTAAGATGTACCTCTTTCGCCAGTCTTTTGGATAGTTAAATCTTCTTTTCTAAGGTGAATGGGAAATCTGGAGGTTCATAGTTATTTGAGATTGAAGGGGAAAGGGGGGATTGGTGCTGTCGTCCTGCCACTCTCGCCGATCACTTAAGCTGTGGATGGGAGGTGGCTTGACGCCAAAACCTCTGTAAACCCTCATGCCTGTGCTTCCTTCCAGGTCACTCTTTTAGGCAGGCTGTCATAGTTGCTTTAGTCCTGCCGGTTAGGTGTAGGGCAATAACTCTTCTCCATCTTCTCTTTTTCGAGCTGATACCGAGCCGACTACACCGTGTGAACCCGCACCTGGACTCCTGGATATAACTACATGAAACCAACTGGGACTTTATAACTATATGAACTCTAATGAATGTCAATGTAAATGCAGTTTCATGCTCCTTGGTCGCCCAGAGGAGGATGGGGTCCCCTTCTGAGTCTAGGTTCCACTCAAGGTTTCTTCCTGCTAGAGGGAGTTTCCTTGCCACTGTCGCCTCAGGCTTGCTTGGTGGGGTTCTGGCCGGTTAAATGTAAAGTGCTTTGTGACAATGCATGTCGTTAAAAGCGCTATATAAATAAAATTGAATTGAATTGAAGTGCTTCCTCAGATTCATTTTTAAATGTTCTCCAGCTAATTTCCACTATGGCCACGAGTTCTAGTATTTTAAATTAATATTGAAATGGTCATTTGGCTGAACAGCATCCCGACCTGTTAGAATCTTATATACCTGGATCATGTCCCCCCATAGTCTCCTTTGCTTGAGGCTAAACAGATTCAGCTCAGCGAACCTCTCCTCATAAGACATTCCTCTAAGTGCAGGAATCATTCTAGTCATCCTACGTTGCACCTTTTCCAAGGCAGCAATGTCCTTCTGAAGGTATGGTGACCAAACCTGCACACAGTATTCTAGGTGGGATCTTACCAAGGAATTATATAATCGTAGCATCACTTCTCTTGACTTACATCTCTAGGTGTGTGGAGTTTAATCCAACATCCTTTTGCCTTTTTTTAATGCTTCCCCACACTGGCAAGAGTGGGACATGGAAGTATCAACATACACACCGAGATCTTTCTCGTAATCAGCTACCTTTATTTCAGTGGAACCCATAAAATATCTGTACTTTACTATATTTACTATATTTCTGCTCCCTGCATGGATTACCTTATATTTATCTATGTTAAATTTCATCTGCCACGTATGAGCCCAGTCGCTAATTAAATCCAGATCCTGTTGTAGCCTCTCTGGACATGAGACATGATCTAACATCAATCAGAAGATACCACACCAGCAGATAATGATTTCTGGAATAGTAAAGTTAAAGGTTGGCTAATAATACCCCTCATCTCTTTTAAAACTATAGATAAGATGCCATCAGGGCCTTGCGATTTATTTATTTTGAGCTTAGCTAGGCTTTGTACCACATCAGCCTCAGTTATACATATATTGGTCATAGACATCGTTGTATTTGTACTAAATGGTGGTAAGCTATTCTACTGTGAACAGCCATTGTAAAATAATCATTAAACTCATTTATATCAATTTCATTTTCAATTATAAGGCCCTTACTATCCTGCAAATGAGTGATTTTCAGCTTTTAGAGCTCTTTCGGAGTTAAAATATTGGAAGAGAACTTTTAACGTCATCCTTATAACTGTTATTAACTAAACCTGTAGACTTAGATACTCCTGCTTTATTTTGAAATCATTAGTTAATTTCCATTTGTGGAAGAAAGCCCTTTTGCTCCTGACTTTATTCTTAATTTTCGTAGTAAACCACCTGTGACATCGCGTGCTGGACGAACAGGCAGGAAGCGAGGAATCAAGGATCCGGGAAACGGAGAGTCGGGAATGAGGGTTTATTGATGAAAACAGGTACCAACAGCGAGAGATTTCAATGACAGGACTGGGGAAACAGACTTGAATGTGGACTAAATACACAGGACTACTCAAACTGACAGAAAACAGCTGGTTACAATCGGGGCAGCACACATGGTTAATGAGGGGGCGTGGCACACACGAGGATCGTACAAGCAGGTCATGACACCAGCTTGGTTGCAGTTTCCTAGATTTAGTTTTTCTGGAAACGGGTATGAAGTTCTTTTGCACTTGCAACAATGTGCTTTTAAAAAATTCCCATGCCTCTTCCACAGTATTGCTATTTAACTCCATCCGATTTACAGTTTCTAGTTTCAGTCTCATACCATTGAATTACCCTTCCTAACATTGTATACTTTTGTTTTGGACTTGGTTGAAGACTCAGGCAGCAGGAGTTGCCCCAACGTTGGTATGTCCTTATCCATAAGGGGGAGTAAACGTTCTGGTTTCCCGACCTTATAGATGAAGGAGTTGGGGGATGTTGCCAGTGACCTGCCGGATTCCAGGCAGAACAGGCCTCGCTATGCCACAGCCCTTCAGAGACTGGGCCTTCCGTGCAGAACCTCTGCATCCAAATTAGACCAGTTGTTTAACAAAACCCTAAAATGGGGTTATTTTTGACATGGAACGGGACTTTGATTCAACAACCCATTACTTAGTTGCGGCAAGTACCCAATATCAAGTATAGCTGCAAAGAATCTGCCAGAGATTTTCAGAGAAGTTCCCCAGATGCATGGACTGGACTAAGGTGCGTCAGATTAAACAGGAGCCTGGTAAATTCTGTGAGCCCCACGCCAAGTGACTGATGGAAACATACTCCAGCTACAGTGAGATGGACCCTCCAGCGGACCGAGAGTGGGATTCCCTCTGGGAGCGACAACTCGTGCAGTTGCTGGTGGATGAGCTGCAAACAGACATCAAGAAGGACTTCCAACCTCACAATCATTTACCAAACCACTTCAGGTAACTTGTAAAGATGTAGGTATTGGAGTATTCACACATTCATTTGCAGTGTCCACCTCCTGTCCGGTAAATTTGGCAGGACAAAATTTGAATAACCTATAGGCCAGACTCATGAATGCGGCTGAACGAGTAAAGGTAGAACAGGTGGCCAATCCTGTTATACAGTCCTAGTAGATTGAGAACCACCTGATTGCAACTGTAGTTGGAATCAAGGGCTGAGCAGCATGGTGGCCTGGGGGACAATTATGAAAACACAGACCCACTGATATCCTTAAAACCCACAATCAAAAGAGGAGTCAGGATGGCCAGTGACATGTGCTGGCTAAATGGGGACAACAAAGAGAGAACAGAACAAGGCAGGGAGGGATTCTGACACAGGTGCCATGCTACTTTGTTTAAATATGCTGTAATGTTTTAGTGCAAGCCTTAGACAATGGAATCTCTGAATGACGCCGCAGTCTGGCTCTTTCTGAAGGTCCTATACTGTAACCGTCCTGAGAAGTTGTTTGCATGCACTTGCTGCCTTGACACTTGTTGATGTGCGTGTGCCCTGCTCGAGCAGTAAAGGGGAGATCACATGCAGAGCTGATTTTCTGTAGTTCCTTAGAATAAAAATAGAATATTCTCTTCAAATAGGAACACATGCTGCGTTTGATTATTTCACTCCAACTCGGACAAAAACGTCACGAAAAACATCACTTCCCATTAGAAACGCCTCTTTTATGACGTTAATGTCTGACAGAATCTTCTTGTCCGAGTTGCCCCTGTGACGTAATTTCAACATGGCGGCTTACACACTCAACATTAATTCTATTTTACAAATCCTTAAAAATGTTTATTTTGTTAAATTTATTATTATCCCATCCATCCATTTTCCAAACTGCTTATCCTACTGGGTCACGGGGGGTCCGGAGCCTATCCCGGAAGCAATGGGCACGAGGCTGGGAACAACCCAGGATGGGGGGCCAGCCCATCGCAGGGCACACTCACACACACCATGCACTCTCACATGCATTCCTACGGGCAATTTAGCAAGTCCAATTAGCCTCAGCATGTTTTTGGACTGTGGGGGGGAACCGGAGTACCCGGAGGAAACCCCACGACGACATGGGGAGAACATGCAAACTCCACACACATGTGACCCAGGCGGAGATTTGAACCTGGGTCCCAGAGGTGTGAGGCAACAGTGCTAACCAGTGCACGACCATACCGCCCATTTATTATTATTATTATTTATAATTATTAGTAATTATTAATGTAATTGCACGTGTTCGATTTAGAGAATACCATATTGTGACCGTAAACAGTATCCTAACATGCAATATCAGATTTTTACCAGACTTGTTAGTGTTTTTGGTTTGTTTGTAGTTTGTTTGCCTCTCGAAAAAAGAATATCGCTATGAATGTACTAAAATACTTTATAAAGCTTTTAATGTGGTTTGACTAGTTCCTGTTTCTTGTTTATTTGTCTGAAATAATAATCTTACTCCATAACTGCTAAAATATAAAGCAACAACACAGCAGCGTATTCATGGAGGCAGCCATGTTTGTTCCGAGTTGTGCTAGCTTGAACGGGAGATTGTTGGATGTGATGTCACCCAATTTGGAATTTCCAAGTTCCGAGAGAAAAACGAACGCACCACAAGACTCTGGCTGGAAATTTCTACAATAGAGCCATTTAGTTATTTCTAGAAAAATATTTAGAGCCAATGACCTGATGTCATTGTAACACAGGTCACTGTCCGTGGTGCTGAATTCTCTACTTGATGGGCTGGTGCTGAATGAATATGACAGCTGGCCAACATGTCTGTGTGCTTCCACTGACTGGCACCCAGACATATAATGACTTTTAACAATGAGGAGGGAAACGTCCAGACAGGAAATTAGTCAACAGTAATTAGTAATCACATATAGTTCTCATTTATCATGATGTAAAATTCAAAAACCTTTTTTTTATTATTAAGGGATAAATGTAATTGAGTTTTAATGTATCCTTTCCGCTCTTAAAATCGCAAATTATTTCTGACTATTAATCTGCACATTTTAATAATTTCATTAATATTACCTAATTGGTTTGTCTTTTTTATTAAATTTTAAAACTAGCTGTACAATTGTTGATGTTGTTGCTGTTCTGAATGTCATTGGCCTGTTGCCTTACGTCTGTCTAAACATGAGTGAGGGGATGGATGCACTATTCTATGGGGGCCTCTGTAGAGAATAAATGATCCTAATTTTATATTGAGAGAGATGGTTAATTCCTTTTTAATCCATACTGCGTTCAGAGCCCCTGTTCTGCCGTTGATCACTGCTGCATATCATCCCCAAACCAATGGCCTGGATGAGAAAACGAATGATGACATAAAATGGTAAGTCTGTTTTTGAGGTTGTTTTAGAACTGTGTGAGACAGGCTCTATTCTTTTAACATTACATCAGGAATTACTGATATTATTGACAATCAATCCCTTAATATACAGTATCTCACAAAAGTGAGTACACCCCACACATTTTTGTAAATATTTTATTATATCTTTTCAAGGGACAACGTTAAAGATATGAAACTCTGATAGAATGTAAAGTAATCAGTGTACAGCTTGTATAATGGTGTAAATTTGATGTCCCCTCAAAATAACTCAACACACAGCCATTAATGTCTGAACTGCTGGCAACAAAAGTGAGATTAAAAATGATTTGTGGCAAGATCGGATCATGTGTGTTGAAGAGTTTCTTATGACTGACAAGTAGTTATTTAAAAACATATCTTGAAACAGCAAATTACATTGTTCTTAATGCTTTTAGAAAATGACTCTTTATAATGATCTGTGAATAATAATAATTTGCTATGAATGTTTTTCCACTTCAGCTTTCCACAATTATTCTTCCCGATGAGAAAAGCTACGGCACGTTTTTTGATGAAAAAAATAAAGTAGTTGAGACAATAAGCAACAACAGCTGAAAACATCTCCTAGTAACAGGAAAAACAGAAGCAGGCATGTGGTAAACGAATACAAAAGAGGTACCAAAACACAGTTTATCATGTTGGAGATGAGGCGCTTCTGTTCAACATGAGGAAGCGGGGACGGAAAGGAGGAAGAACGGAACCGGATTTTACCGGACCTTATGTCATCCAGGCAATATGTGGCAAGCTGGTTACACTGTCTAATTCTGAAGGGGCAACTTTAAAGAACAAATACAATGTAAACCACATACAGAAGGAGCCAAACTGATGTCCCAAGTCAGGAATCACACAAGGTGCCAGAAGAGTATAAGACCAGTAAACCTCCCTCTAGCGCAGAGCTTCTGACAATCGAGAAGGATGCTGACAGTTGAAAAAAAACTCATGTCTGTGTGTTATGAAAGAATATCAATAAATGTTTCCGAAAGGGGATGACTCATTTGGTAATTATTTACGGCTTATGTTATGGCTGCCAATTTACAGTCTTTACTGAAGTCTGACTTCTTTTGAGTCACCTTTAATATAGATTGGACACTCTCTATGCAATGTGCAATACTTACATAGATGGTAAATGTTTACCTGCTTGCACAGATGGATGATTAGGTAATTAGTGTAAGTGTGTGTGTGTGTTCAATCGCATGTATGTCCAAGGTCCATAGTAAATAATATACACTGATCAAGAGATGCCCGAAAGTGGATAAAAGAGGACATTAGTGGGTGCATCACTTAGTGTAACGCGTGCAGGAAAATGAGCAGGACTGCAAGCCATATAATGACCCTTGTCTAGCTCTTAATACAGTATGCATACAGTGATGTATCTACAATGGACAGCTACTATGAGCAGATAGCACAGTACAGGTGCTTATAAGATCTGTATGCTGTTTCCATCCATCCATCCATTGTCCAAACCGCTTATCCTACTGGGTCGTGGGGGGTCTGGAGCCTATCCCGGAAGCAATGGGCACGAGGCAGGGAACAACCCAGGATGGGGAGCCAGCCCATCACAGGGCACACTCACACACTATTCACTCATACATGCATACCTACGGGCAATTTAGTAACTCCAGTTAGCCTCAGCATCCATCCATCCATCCATTGTCCAAACCGCTTATCCTACTGGGTCACAGGGGGTCCGGAGTCTATCCCGGAATCAATGGGCACGAGGCAGGGAAGAACCCAGGATGGGGGGCCAGCCCATCACAGCTCACACTCACACACCATTCACTCACACATGCACACCTACGGGCAATTCAGCAACTCCAATTAGCCTCAGCATGTTTTTGGACTGTGGGGGGAAACCGGAGTACCCGGAGGAAACCCCACGACGACACGGGGAGAACATGCAAACTCCACACCCATGTGACCCAGGCAGAGACTCGAACCCGGGTCCCAGAGGTGTGAGGCAACAGTGCTAACCACTGCACCACCATGCCGCCCCCTGTATGCTATTTCATTCTATAAAAAGAAACTTACTGTACTGTACAATAAAGTATTTCACCACTGCTTCTTCCTCAGCTCCCACTGTTTGCTAGCACATGCATCTTTTGATTTCTTAGTGCAATCTGTGCTTTATTTTTTTTTTGTGAAATGTAAGTGCAGTATCTGTTTATTAAGTGCTGTGGTTTAATATGTACATTATTATTTCAGTACTGTGTATACTGTCCTTAATGTCTTGCCTCTCTCGTATAACTTGAGATACGCCCAAATTGACTTGCAACAAGTGGTCCTGGTTCCAAATGCGGAAGGCGATGGATACCTGTATTTTATATGCTGTAGTGTGCTGGGTGTCAGACATTGCAATGCACCTTGCTTTGATCTTGACCTGTTAGATCAGAGGGAGGTAATCTTATCCAGAAAGGGCCACTGTGTATGATGGTTTTCACTGCAACTCTCTGAACAGCGAACCTAACAGTTATCCCAATACCTTGATCTTGCTAGCATATTTAAATGTGTACCTATTCAGGAATAGAGTGGTGAAGGCATTCAGAGGAGGACTGATGATTATCAGAGGGAACAAAGGGGCTGGGTACTTGTCAGTATCCAGTAGAACCACCAGACTCCTACACTGAATGGTTCTGGATGTGGCACAGACGTTAATCCCTCTGTATTAGGGGATCCGTCTCCAGTTTGTACTCTTCTAGTTAATAGGTAGATTATCAGGCAGTTTTTCACCCTAGTCCAGTACTCATTGACAGCCTAATACACCGTGTTTCAGTTTGTCTTGATAGTCAATACATGTCACAGGATGTACATTACTCTGATGGGCAGGCCCTCTTACATATGATGGAAATTGCAATACCTACTTTTGGCCACGAGATGGCAGCAAGAAAATAGAAAAATTATTTTCCCACGGTCTACTAGCAGCTTTTAGATGTTAATTCTTCATAAAAATAATTTGACTTGATCCAATGTATTTTTAATACAAACAATTACCACACAAAGCTGCTAGTTTCCTCCGGTTTCCCCCCACAGTCCAAAAACATGCTGAGGCTAATTGGAGTAGCTAAATTTACCGTAGGTGTGCATGTGTGAGTGAATGGTGTGTGAGTGTGAGCTGTGATGGGCTGGCCCCCCATCCTGGGTTCTTCCCTGCCTCGTGCCCATTGATTCCGGGATAGACTCCGGACCCCCTGTGACCCAGTAGGATAAGCGGTTTGGACAATGGATGGATGGAAATAGCATACAGATTAAGCACCTGTACTGTGCTATCTGCTTATAGTAGCTGTCCATTGTAGATACATCACTGTATGCATACTGTATTAAGAGCTAGATAAGGACAGTGGGTCATTATATGGCTTGCAGTCCTGCTCATTTTCCTGCACCCGTTACACTAAGTGATACACCCACTAATGTCCTCTTTCATCCACTTTCAGGCATCTCTTGATCAGTGTATATTACTTACTATGGACCTTGGACATACATGCGATTGGACACACACACACACACACACACACTTACACTAATTACCTAATCAACCATCTGTGCAAGCAAGTAAACATGTACCATCTATATAAGTATTGTACATAGCATAGAGAGTGTCCAATCTATATTAAAGGTGACTCGAAAGAAGTCAGACTTTAGTAAAGACTGTAAATTTCTCAGCCATAACATAAGCCGTAAATAATTACCAAATGAGTCATCCCCTTTCGGAAACATTTATTGATATTCTTTCATAACACACAGACATGAGTTTTTTTTCAACTGTCAGCATCCGATCCAAACGGGATTCCCATTTCCTTTCTGTGGGATCCAACAGAACACGGGCTGACCATCAGTCAACATGTCTTCAACCATGCAGGACAGGACCCAGTCCAGGCCAAACCTCACGGTGCTGGTGTTAATAAAAAAAATGTAAGGAACATGCAGCTGCAGCTCACACACAAACACAGTCCACAGCATCCAGAAAAAGGTCAGGCCTTTTTCTTCTTTAGCTGACTCCGCCCAGACCTCGCCCCCTTTCTGGGCGCCTCGCACTATGCCTTTGAACTGGCCCTGCAGCTTGGCCCGTTTCCTGTTTCCCAATGCAAGTCATAAGATTCACCCGTAAATGATATTTTGAATCGGAACGATATTTATTACTATTGTTTAGATTAAATATATAACGGTTTAATGATTGAATATAACTTGATATTGTTGTTTGTGTTGTTTAGTTTGAGGTTCTAGTTTCTGTCTTTATCCGCTTTCGTTTCAGTAGGCAGCTGGTTCATCCCAGGCTCAGGGTCTCTCTGCTCTTCATCAAACCCACACCCCCAGTTTGGGAGCACCCTCTCCCTCTCCTCCCCCCACGGCTGTGACTGTTACTCCTCCTTGAGGAGTAACTGCTCCGCCCCCTATCCCAGCCCCTATACCCACAGGAGTGCATCACCCAGTGAGCCGCCGCCCTGCCTGTCCCCTCACACAAGCACACACTGAAATCATGGTCCTAAGCTCTCTGTGTGGGTCACCACGATAGTACAGCACACCGACGATTACCCTCTGACTGAATCAGAATCAGCTTTATTTGGCCAAGTATGTTCACACATATTGGGAATAGTTAGACATTTAATCAAAATAATTAAGACAAGACATAAACATACAGTTCTGTTGATATGCGACGCATATAACCTCTGCATTCACAGCACTGCTTCAGTTATCGAAGAGCAAATTTCCAAAACTCACTCAGTCCGATAACCTAAAGTAATAAGTCATAATCCTCTTCATACGTTGCAGTAATGGGAATGAAATCTCACTCAGTGTTTATGTAATGGAGCAATGGAATTTCGTGAAATTTCCAAAAGTCCACAGAAATATTTAGAAAAACATTCCTGCAGACTGAGTTTTTGATATTTGCTTTTCAATTAACACAATTTTCTTCAGTCTGAGGTTTAACAGAATTCAGCCATATGCTGTTCAAAAAAAACTACACAGAACAAAAACAGAATGGACTTTACATCTGTCTGAAAGGAAAGTTGACACAGGCTGCAGCAGTGAACAAATCAATCAATGTATTAAAGTTAGGCATTAAGTAACTGGAGGCAGTATATACATAACATGATAACATGCCTTTTCTGTATTGACCATATTAAGGACGCTGTAACACTGCCCACCACATACCTGCTTCATTTATTGTTTTATACTTGCAGCTGCTTATTCAGACAGCTCGTCTACCTGTCTGTCCATGTTGCCCTCCCATGACAACTGGTCCAGCCTACAGGTGCCGTCCCATTCCGGCATGTTACCCATGAGTCATAGCGGCACCTCCGGGAGCAGCTCCAGGTGAGCCCGTGCCTCCCCTCCCCCACCTGTCCCCATGCTGAGTCTCGGGCCCCCGTCTTCCCTCTTGTTCTCGCCTATACCCACATCCTGGCCTGTGTCTGCATCGTCTCACCTCGTTAACAGGACTTTCGCCTTCTTCTGTCCTGATCCATTCAGGCCCATCATTCTGGGACATGCTTTGATTTATTTCGCCATAGTTACTCTTTGTTTTCCTTTGTACTTTGCACTCTACAAGTAAAATGAATAAAAAATAGGCATTATTTTGATATTGTTTTAGTACAGTGACACTAGTATATTTGTTGTTGTTTCCAGGCAACACTGCATGCTGATTTAACGTCTTTCCTTAATCTCCACCCCATTGCTCACACACAGCCAGTATCCCAGTTTGTGGTCAATGAGCTCCTCCTCACTCACCCCAGTCTCCTAGTCCAGTGGAATGTCCAACAGCTTGGGCTCTCAGTTCCTGCGTGTCATGCCCGGCTCGTCCGCTCCTCCTGTGTGCCACGCCCCCTGATTACCCACGTGTTTTCTCCCGATTTGTACCCAGCTGTATCTAGTTAATTTGCTCAGTCCTGTGTATTTCAGTCCGTGTCTTACCTGAGTCCAGTGTCTGTCATTGATGTTTGTATGCGTGAGATGTTTCCCCGTCCGCGCTTCCTAATTAAACTCCCGTTTTTGCCTGTCCGCTTGCTCCTTGCACGCCTTGCCCGCACGATCGCCTGCCTGCTTGTACCCGATCGTGACACTGCGCAGCTCTACAACTCATTACCCAGGGCTCTCGCACCCGGCCACAGTGCCCCTCTCAGGCTCCCCGCTGTATGACAGCACTGCCCCATCGGAAGTTCATGAAGCCTCACAGTACGACGCCTCTCCCCACGCGCGCTTAGCCACCACCGGGACTCCCATCACTCCTCCTTCCCTGTAGGGCGGCGCACTTCCATTATTATTACAGTTTCTACTGTCACTCTGTTGCTTTTCCTGGTGCTGGACTTTTGACAGATAAATACATTATTTGTTGCATTCAGTGACAAAAGATTGGTCTGTTTAACACCCTCAGTCTCCACCCTATGAGCCCCTTGTTGGCGGCAGAATCAGGAAGATGTCGGAGAAAGCAGAGGTAAAGTGAATAGTCACCTCGACAATAATGTGGAAACCGCTAATGGTGATCATGCCTGTGTGGGTGAAATGGATCACCACAGTATAAGCGGATGATGATTATAGACGATTTTTCCCTTTTTCTTTATGTCTGTTTACCATCTAATAGGCATTTTTTTTCTTTGGGATGCGTCTAGGTCAGATACGACCAAAATATTTTTCTCATTTCAGAAGTGAAAAAAAATATTGCTCTCAGATTCTGTTCAGTTGTAGTTTTTTAAAATAATGTACCTTGATTTGTGTTTGTTTAAAATGCCATTACCTGTTGCTTACTGGGCCGCTGAAAATGTCTGGCCCAGCTAAATTTCTTGGTTTAAAAATCTGGCCCAACTACTTTCCAGACCTGGACTAGCCCTACTGAATCATACACTAATGTTATTCTGTTATGTGGGCTGTTGTGATAGGGAGATTTGCTGGATGCTGCACGACGGGTGGTGTCCCTGCTGCAGAATGCCCTGTCTGAAGCAGCACCTAGAGACAGTGAGGGTTGTTGTCATCACCTTAATATTGTATATACGCAATCTGTTATTTCTTAACTAATATAATTGTAAGGTATTCTTCTAATATATTGTGCACAGCCAACAAAAAAGAGAAAAATGCAAAACCAAAGGAAGGCTTTCTTTTCTCTTAAAAGTCTTTTTTCTAAACCAACTGAGAGTCAGTTAGAGGGGTGTTCATTATCAGTATTGTTGCTGGCATTTCTGAAAATGTGCCAATTTTAGTCAAGTGGCTACTTTTCAAATGCAGTCCCTGGCCAAGATGAAGAAAGTTCATGAAGACTACATGATAATATTAAGCACTGACATAACAAACAACATTTTTTACATGCAAAATATACAGGAAATATACACTGCAACAGGCTAGGATAGACAAATAACCAAATACACTTGCAAGCCTGACCACTTTAGACCCCAGATTAGAAAATTGGTGAATGAGCATATATTTTTTCCAAGTTTTGTTTTGCTTTCAAGTTCTCACAAATAAAAAAAAAAAAAGATTTTCCCACTATAGCCAGATCCAGTTTCTGTGGGGGGCGGGGGGGGGGGG
Source organism: Brienomyrus brachyistius (assembly GCF_023856365.1). Taxonomy (NCBI): domain Eukaryota; kingdom Metazoa; phylum Chordata; class Actinopteri; order Osteoglossiformes; family Mormyridae; genus Brienomyrus; species Brienomyrus brachyistius. The sequence goes on along the minus strand of NW_026043094.1, from coordinate 10,705 downwards.
GTGACAATTTGTAGTAATAACTATTTCCTGCTGAAAACCACTGGTAAACTATCCACATGTCTCTGAATATCTGTGAGTCCCGAGACCTCCATGACAGATAGATATAAGTTGCTAGTGTTGATCGGCAGGAAATCTTCTCCAAAGCCCCACCACCACCTCACACCAATCCACCCAGGGTTTACTCCAAATAAATTTGCTGGTAATACAAACCGGATCAACTTGTGGTTTGTGTCCACGTGTACTAGAGACAAAGGCCCTGGTACATTCTGCGTACAACACAGCCAAGACTTGACAACCTTTATATGATGCGCATGGAATCAACCCTATGCATGGAGGCTGCAACTCTTCTCCACCGAACCCTGTAGCCCATTGACTGCAGCCTGCATTGACTATCCTGTAGCCTGCATTTGGTAGATCATTCTTGACAGAAGAAACCAAATTGTCAAGTTCCCTAACACAGAGCTCATACTCTTTTATTCTTCTTAAGATTGTTCTTCTTGAAACACCCATCAGTGTGGCTATGCAAGGCACAGGAAGTTGAGTATGGAGCATTTCTTTCAAACATTGTTCTTCAATCAAAATCTTGGGTCGTCTATTGGTGGCAGCGACTTCCTGTGTGACACATGGGGCTGGACGTTCCAGATGTGCCCTCACAAGGTCAAAGAGCTCTTGCAAAGCCAGGGTGATAGCAGGAGGTACTTCAATGTGATTAGACAGGGCCTGCAGAAGATACAGCTCCTGATGACAAAGGAACTCCAGGTAATCCAAATTTAGTGGAGTCGCGCTGAATCCTATTTCTATTTTATGCAGAAGACTTTCGAGAAGGTGGTATCTGAGCTGTTCACAGAACAAATTATAGTTAATGAGGTGTCAAGATCTTGTCTCTGATCCACACACTAGGCCTACCATTCAAAAGTTTTAATTATGAAAATGAAATGTTTTTGTTTTGTGAGGTGCTTGTTCATGTATGATGATGTAGTGGCTGCTCTGTTTGACCGTGGTAAACCTTTTCACAAACAATATAAGTGAAGAAGTATGACATTAGATCTAAGGACCAGAGTATAATAAAGTTAAATAAAATCCATCAAAAACACTTACTCAGTGGAGATTCCAATGTAGTAGGCAGACAACTTTATGGCTTTAATAATGAGTGTATTTAGCAGCTACAAGGACAAAAGATATTATAAACCTCTCCATTTTAATGCTAATTTAATAAACATTAACAGATAGCACTTAAGGTGGTTTCGCCTATAGTCTGCTAACACTAACCCGAGAACTAATATCTGAGGAGCGTTCTTCCCAGGATTTGAATTTATTAAATTGGCTTTGTGATGTTGTATTAAGAAATTTTATTCACAATGCAATTTACCGTACATTGGCCCATTCTTTTATATACGGTAAGACGAAGCGGGAAATTCGAGCGAGCGAGTGCTGTGCAGACGCGAGCGCGTAGAGGGGATGGGTTTTCAGCACTCGAGCACACGCACGCGCGTGGTTCGACTTTTGGCCCTAATTTAACGGCGAGCGAGTGAGTGAGTGCTGTGCAATCGCGAGCGCGTAGAGAGCATGGATTTTCTGTTTTTATGCGCACGACTTTTGGCACTAATTTAACGCCATAGAAATGTGTGTTTAAAAGGGGAGGAGATCGGGTTGCAGCGCTGGTGTGAGCGGTTTCTCCGGGCAGTTCGCTCGAGGCTAACGTGGCTTTGGGAACGTGGTGTACCCGTCACCCATGCCAGGGAAGAAATCAAAACCGAAATGCTAGGAATATGGACTTCATCTTACGTCAAGCGTTTTCCCCTCCATTGACGCCCATAAAGAAAAGGCTTAAAGTCCATATTCCTAGCATTTCGGTTTTGATTTCTTGTCAGGTAAGTCTTTATGGCCAGATACATTCGCGAGAAATTTGGTGATTTGTGGTGACTGTTTTAATACATTAAGTTGCGTTACGCATTTTCACATTAAGCGTTTTAGAATGTCCCGTGGCAGGTATCCCCTTCTATTGCCCTAGGGAGGGTTGTAACCCTCGTCTGTATATTAATAAAGAATAATCCTTCTATTCCTGTCTCATGTATCTGGACCTCCCCAGCAATTTAACGAAATTTGGTGGCAGCGGTTACAAGTGAACCCGTTTAAGTTTAGCGCTCATACTTCCGTCCATATGTTTAAGACCCACCTTGGCTGACTTAGCTGACATGTCCTGATTTCATAATCTTCAAATTTGTAATCTTTTCTCCTTCATCTAACTCCATGTTTTTAACTTCTTGTCATTTTCTTGCCGTTTGACTCATAGAAAATTATCAGACTTAAATGACACGTCAGCCTGTGCAGACAGCGATTTCAATGTTTTAATAAATTGGCCAGCAGGTGGGGGCAGTGCTCAATTTCATTAATGCCATTCAGAAAACTTTCAGGCTTTATGTCTTAATGAACAGCCTAGAAAAGGACAAAGCATTATATTACTGATGCATACAGCAGATCCCCAACTCAGGCTGTGTTGCATATTCTTAACAGTGCTACAGTATGTTCACACAGCCAGTACAAACAAACTTGCAAGATCTAGACCAGGGGTCACCAACCTTTTTAAAACGGAGAGCTACTTCACGGGTACTGAGCCATACGAAGTTTGATATCAGTTTTAAACGCCCTCCTAAACATGTCTAAACTTCATGCATGATAAACATGTTTTAAATGCTTTTTTATATTCAATTTCAAATCTATATAAATGCAAATGTGATAGATTAGAAACAGGACAAAATAAAATTTTAGATGATGTTCGCTGGTGAGTTGTGCTATTTTATAGAACAGGTCCACGGGCAACTCATGTGGTCATTGGGGGCATCCTTGGGGCACCATGTTGGTGACCCCTTATCTAGACCTACCACATCAGGTAGGAAGGTGCCTATTTCTACCAACTATTCAGACCATCAGACCCAAACCATACATTCAGTCATGCACAGGCACTCCACCAGAGGGCTCTACATTCTGTCCTACATCTGCTCACCTGTTAGACCCACACTCAGTCTCCATCCTGATTTCTACCTACTACTCGGACTATCTCACCAAAACCAGTCCTGTGGCCTGTTCTATGAAGCGGGGTTACTGGCTTATTGGGGAAACTTGTCGGATTTCTTGATCGGGACCTTCAACTGCTCTGCCATAGAGAGCATCCTAACATGCTGCCTTACGGTCTGGTATGCGGGCTGCTGGTGGCCTCCTACCGCTCTGCCATAGAGAGCATCCTAACATACGGCCTTACGGTGTGGTATTCGGGCTGCTGGTGGCCTCTATGACTTTTTTTGTAGACAGTCCATCTGTGTGGTGCTGTTTGCACGAATTGTTTTGGGAAATGCACTTACAGTTTTGCAGATGTTAAGGGTGATTCCAGAAATGCATCAAAGCAACTGAGGAACTGCAATGTCACTGTACAGTTACTTATAATGGGCGCCAATGTAATGTGTAGAGTGGCAAATAAACTGATTCACCATTTACTCTCATGTACATCACTTAAAATGCTTGTTTTAAATGCAAATGTGTGAATGTAAATCTAAGCAGTAAAGCTACAATTTACATTCTGTTTGCATGGTGGAAAGAACATTTAATCTGCCTTTTAAGTGTGATTAGAATATCTAATGCCTGTGTGCTTGTAATAAGATGGTCGCTGGTTCAAACCCAGCCACAGCACATCTCTGCGTCCTTGAGCGAGGCCCTTAACCCCCAGCTCACTGGGCATCACTATGGGTGGCTGCCCTTCGCAGACAACTTACTCTGTTTACTCTAAAAAAAAGAGAGCAAGTTGAGAGAGAAGTTAAGACAATTTCTCCACAGGGACCAATAAAGTATCAATTATTATTACTGTATGAGAGACTGTCTAATATCAGATAGATAACAGACTCATACTGTGCTGAGCTTGTCTGAGAGAGATGATTAGCAAATGCTCTCCCACAGTATCTCAGCACTCTGTACAAAGAACTTTATATGCTCAGTATCTGCTCCTGTTTATCTAATTGTTCTCATTTTAACTGGATGTTAAGGAGTAAATTAATAAACGTCATGTAAGTGCACATTAAAATGCTTTTTCACTGTTACTTAAGTTCCCATGTGAACAGCCAATCAGATCAGCCTGATGTGTGTCTCTCTGTTTCCTCTCTGTTTCCTGCCCTTTCATCCCGACCACGACCATGATCTCTCACTTAGCAGCAGAGCAGTTTATTCTAAACAGTGGAAGCACAAAAATGTTCAGACTCTTTGGTCTTCTCATTTTCATTAGTAAGGCCCTATAATATAAATTATTTTGGGATTTTAATATTTTCATTTATCTGTATGATGTGATCAGTGGAATTTGGCCATTTAATCTGCATCATAGTTAATAGTTATTTAGATTACTATTATATGTCTTATTTGATTATGATTTTTTTTGTTTTTCTGTTTTTGCAGACACTGCACTGACTACAGATGTTGTTCAGCCCAGTCACCTGATGAGGGTTCAGCTTGGAGACAGTGTGACCCTGACATGCTTCTGTCAAGGAGAAACAACTTTTGTTACTTTGTTTAAGCAAGCTGTTGGTCGGAAGCCCCAGCCCATGGCGAAAGCACTTCTCTACGTACCTGGTGAATTTTACAAGGAATATAAAAGCATAAAACGTTACTCCTTACTGAATGCAGAGGGGAGTTTTAACCTCACTATTTCTAACGTGGAGCCGTCAGATTCTGCAGTGTATTATTGTGCTGCTGTGTTTCTTCATGAGGTCACCTTCGGGAATGGAACCTTTGTCATAATCACAGGTAAATGAGATTCCAACTATTTTCATATTTGCTTTATTATAATGTCAGTAAGATTATTCCCTGCAAAATAATTTTGACAGTTTAGTTGTTTGTCAATATAAAATTAGCAAAGATACCTTATTGTCTGCTTTGTTCCATAAATGTTTTTCTAAACATCAAACAAAAATCATTCATTATTATTATTATTATTATTATTATTATACAATTTGTTGCATTTTGCTTGCTGTCAGCCAAAAGCCTAACCTTCTCTTTATACAGATGTTAATGTTACACATTGCAGCCTCTTTAAAACAAATAACATAAAAAAATGTTTGAGTTGTTATATACAGTATAGGACTGTGCAAAAATCTTAAGCAACAAAAGAAAATTATTTTTGACGTTATTTATCTGAGCAGTCAGTGTGTATTCACTCTGAAAAAAAAAATGCATGATTTAACATATGAACTAGGGATGTGCACCATTCAGAACTGATTTGAGAATGAAATTCTCAAATACGTATCCTAAAATTCAGGATTTTGAATACATATATGAACTTGAATTTCAGTTCATTTTGTTAATCTGAATTACATTTGAATTGTGGTTGAAAACAGGTTGTGGCATTGAAATTTATATTTGAATTTAAAGAAGAAGAACGAAAAAGGGTTTGGATTCAAATTCAAGTTCATATACGTACTGTAGGTGTAGCTTTTAACTAAAATATGAACTTTAATTTAAATATGAATTATACATAAACACATTAACATTGTTATACATCATTGTTATAAAAATGTCGTTTTGTAAAGAATGAAATAATGCAACATTTGAAGTGTCACCTAAAATAATAATTATACTGTCATTTTGTGCACCATGGTGGATCTGCTCATAGGAAGAGCTGAGTGTCTCTCCTTAAAAGTCAGTGTTGGCTGCAGTGACGGCAGTTTCTAACCTAAGAAACGTCCCAAACACTTTTCCTGCATCAAAAGTCAAACTAGTCCCTATTCCTGCCATGAAAGGTTCACATAATGTCACCGATACCTGAACCAACCATGTTTATCAGAGGATGCCAACCCTTTGGCTGCAGCTTTCTCTGCACACGCTGAGAGAGTCTTCAGTGTAGCAGGAAAAGATTTCAGGCCAGAAGATTGCAAATTAAATCATGAAACCTTTGAAGATATTATGCTGAATAAATGTAATAATAATGAAAAATTAGCAATGTGTATTGGAATAAAGCATAATTGTATTTGCCATGACGTTTTGCTTTTCGCTGTAGTGCTATGGTTGAACGGAAAAACTTACTTTTGTGTGCATAAGAAAATAAATAGGAGGAACTACGAAACCAAGTAATTCCTTTTACTATGTATACTTTTTCTTTAATGTTAAAAGATAGACAAACTAGTAATGGGCAAACAGCTCTTCGGCTCTTGAATTAAATTATGCAGGTACTACAGCAAAATGCTCAAAAATACCAAAACACATCAAGAGCTAAATATGCAAAAACAATAAATACCTTCCTGTGGAAAAGGGGCAACATAAACCAAATGTAAAGTCACGAAAATCATGAAAATATAAAGTACACTTTACACACTTCATTTCTTTGAATTGAAATTAATTATATTCATCTACCTTCATACATTAATACAAGACATTATATGATTATAATGTTTGTTATTATCATATAATTTTTATTTAGGTATTATGTAGGTGCAGTTAATGTATAGTGTTACCTGATATATACTAATAAGCAGTAATACAATAAAAAGAGAGAAGAATGTCAGCTGTTCTCCAAGAAGTTACTGATTTCTTGGATGGCTAGAAGAACATCGATTCAGTTCCCAAAAATCTGTAAGAACAATTTTTGAGGATCTGTATTTTCCATTGTTATTCTCAAAGGGCTGTCATCATGACTATTTTGCTTTTCAGGTAAAGACTCCAACAGCAGGACTGTGGTACAGCAGCCTGTGTCTGACACATTGCAGCCAGGAGACTCTGTGAGCCTGCAGTGTACGATAGAGACTGGGAGCTGTGCAGGAGAACACAGTGTTTACTGGTTCAGACATGGATCAGGAGAATCCCTTCCTGGAGTCATTTACAGCCATGGAAACAGCAGTGATGAGTGTGAGAAGAGCCCTGAGGCTGGATCTCCTACACGGAGCTGCGTCTACAGCCTCCCCAAGGGGAACCTCAGCCTCTCCGATGCTGGGACTTACTACTGCGCTGTGGCCATGTGTGGGGAGATGCTGTTTGGGAACGGCACATAGCTGGATATAGATGGTAACACCCAGTGTGGGGAGATGCTGTTTGGGAACGGCACACAGCTGGATATAGATGGTAGCACCCAGTGTGGAGAGTATATCTGCTTCAAAGTTTTATTTAGCTTATTCTGCTATTAAGACATTTATTTCTTTTTTTAATGTAATGAATTTTCTAATTTAAGTGCTTAAATTAAATTACACAGATGTTAATTTAATAATTATCCATCCATCCATCCATTTTCCAAACCGCTTATCCTATTGGGTCGCGGGGGGTCCGGAGCCTAATTTAATAATTATTTCAAATATTAATATCCATCCATCCATCCATTTTCCAAACCGCTTATCCTATTGGGTCGCGGGGGGTCCGGAGCCTAATTTAATAATTATTTCAAATATTAATATAAATTGTTAAAATGCAAAATACTAGAAGTTCATGTTAAAAATGGACTATTTACAAAACAACTGCTGTAATGTGTTATCGATTTGATCTTTAACTAATGTAATGTAAGCAAATGGGAAATGTGTCTCTATATCATTATGCTGAAATCTATCTCTTTGTTACAGGCTTTCAGAAGCTGCTGGATCCTCTTCACTCTGGCTTGCTGATAGTTTTATCTTGCAGCATTATTCTGAACGTTGCTCTCATTTGTATAAGATGTAAACTGACCTGTACACACTGTGCAGGTACGCTGCCCGGCTTTATGCACTCAGAAGGACAAAATGTAGATTTTAACAAATTATAGAAATATAAAATTGTTTTATGATAGATAACATTTTCATATTAAAACCACTCTTGCAGGTAATACAGTTTTAAAATCCATTATTAAATCTCACCTTATTTATATAAACCTTTTTGTACTGTAAGATTTACATTTTTGTATTATATCTTTCATATTTTGCAAAATCTATTGAAATATACATGTTGCAATAAGTTGCATATCAATAACTTTTATTACCAAGATCTCCTTTATAGCAATTTTATTATATATGATATATGAGAACAAATGACACGTATCCAAACATGCACACTTAAATTGACAGAAGTCATTTTTACTTTCATTTTTGAGACAAAAAGGATGTTGATTGCTTGAAAATTCGGAATGTTATCTGACCACGGTATGATACCGTGCGAAATTAAATAATATATTGATGTGTTATATATTTTAAACAGATGAAAAGAACAGTGATATATCAAAAGTGGAATGGTCACGCAAGCAAGTATGTAATAAATATTTCAAATTACAAATCGTCAGTAAAACAAATGAACCTCAGACTGATTTCCATCCTGGGATCAGCATTTTAAGTGCTATTTGTGAAAATAGGTAATAGCAAACCGATTTGATCCATCCAATTCTGCCATCTTTGTCTCCACAGTGCCATGACGAGGACACACTGAATTACGCTGCCCTGAACCTTAAGAAGCCAAAACCCAGGAGACAGAAGAAAGACGGGAATAATGACACTCTGTATTCTGACCTCCGCTACAGAGATTATGAATAAAGATGCTTCTCATTCATGTCAGTCACACAGAGTGTTCAGGGTGTAGCTTTAATAATGTTCAGAGGAGGGCAGGGGAGCCAGTGCTTCTGAGACTGAATCACGGGATTTTACGGAGCACCGGTGCTGAGTTTGGTGTCAGTGTGTTTGGGGCGCATTTTTACTGGAAGTGCAAATGTTCAAGCCAGACTGGGGGCTGAGGGAGGGGGAGAGGGGAGCCACAGAGATTATTTCTTCATGGCATGGGGGGGAATAAGCGGCTTTAATGTTGTGGAAAGGCTGAGTTGCTGCAATCAGTTCTTTGATGTCACACATGCTTACTTGTCTCCCTTGTGTACCATGCTGAATGGTTTGGGGCAAACGCACAGGGACTGATCGATTATATTAAACAGATGAAAGAAACTGAATGAAAATTTCAAGTGTTCTTAAATTACGTTTTTCATTTAATTGTGTGTTCTGGATGTATTTTTGAGTATATACATGTACCTGTATATGTACCTGTATATATACCTGTGTCGTTAATAACGATGTGGATAATTAAGAAAGAGGAGTTTTGTTTCTTGCTCCCTGTCTTGTTACTTGGCTCACAAACATACACACACATAGACACACACACAAACATACACAGACACACAAACACACACACACATAGACACACACACACACAAACACACATGCACACATGCACACACACACACTGCTACGGCTCTGTAAGAACACTACCATGCTCTTTTGTGTGAGTGGGGTGGGGGGTGTTAAATAAGATGAAAATGACAATGGCTGTACTTTTGTTATGTCAGTTGTGTTTCTATAGTCATTGTATCATATTCCACAAGCTTTTTATTCTACAAGATGTACAAGCCAGTCAGTGTATTCAGTGGGGTGTTCAGGAGTCATTAGGTTCTGAAAAATGTCTTGCATTTAAAACATAATGTACTTTTGAATACTTAAGTATTTTTAGATGCAAATACTCCAGTACTTTAACTGAAGTAAAAAATTAACTGAAAAACTTTGAGTATTATTTGACGAGGAGTATCTATACTTAACTCAAGTAGTGAAGTTGTGTACTTTGTCCACCTCTGTCCAAAAGTGACATACAGCTGTAAGCTGTTTGGGTTTGTTTGTCTGCTGAGTGCTTCTCTGCAGTGCTGCAGATGTTTCCACTGGTTAGATGCAGCTCAGGAAGACTGACCCACTGACTGCACTGTGCTGGACTCACTTTGCAAAGAGTAAAAACCACACAGACAGAACAATATCTGCTTCTTGTAAGACCCTGTTTCCTCTCTACCTCACCCAGGTCACGCTTTCAAGTATTCAGCCTAAGTTATTTTATCCAAACAAGCCACCATTATTATTCATGCAGCTGGACATTTGACTGGAGCACATGATTGCTACATATCACTACTGTACATGGAACGGAATGTACAGTTTTCACAACAGAACTTTAGAAAAGCAAAATTCTCATCAGTCCACATCTCTAACCACCACACATCCTAGGGCTCCCATTTATAATGGTACATTTTTGTTTTATTCACATTCTTTTTCATCACACAGATAAACACCATCCATTAATCTTACAGCATGTATCCTGGTCAGGGTGATGGGGACGACACCACCTATATCGAGTGTGATTTAAGGCCAAGACCTTAAAAGGGAGAGTCAAGACTGAGGCTTGTTACAAGAGCAGTGGGGCACAAAACAACAAACAACATCATTATGAATGTAAAAGAAATGGATGTATATATAAATATAGGGTAATAATAGAAACAAAAAATAAGAATATATTACATACAGAGGAATATTATAGGAATATTAAAATTAACTTATACACAATCCTTAACTTATACACAATCCTATTGCATGTAACATTATTGCTCATGTGCCAGATATTAGCCTCCCAAAGGAAGCTGCCACACAGGGCATAATGCACTGGCTCAATGCAACACTGCACATCAGTGAATAAGGAGGAACAATATTGCAGATCAGCAGCAGATAGAAACTGTATCAGAAGACAGTGAACAGGGGAAAAGTTCAATGAGCAGAGTGCAGATTATAAAGCCTGACTGCTGTGGGGCCCAATGACCTGCGGTACCGTTCTGTCACACGCCGGGTGTCTGAGTCTCTTACTGAAGGAGCTGCCCTTACGGGCCTCCATAGTCTGCTGGGGGGGTGAGAGGTGTCACATAAAATTG
>NW_026043093.1:0-58175 GCF_023856365.1 Brienomyrus brachyistius | reverse complement strand
AGGAGGGCGTTTAAAACTGATATCAAACTTCGTATGGCTCAGTACCCGTGAAGTAGCTCTCCGTTTTAAAAAGGTTGGTGACCCCTGGTCTAGATCTTGCAAGTTTGTTTGTACTGGCTGTGTGAACATACTGTAGCACTGTTAAGAATATGCAACACAGCCTGAGTTGGGGATCTGCTGTATGCATCAGTAATATAATGCTTTGTCCTTTTCTAGGCTGTTCATTAAGACATAAAGCCTGAAAGTTTTCTGAATGGCATTAATGAAATTGAGCACTGCCCCCACCTGCTGGCCAATTTATTAAAACATTGAAATCGCTGTCTGCACAGGCTGACGTGTCATTTAAGTCTGATAATTTTCTATGAGTCAAACGGCAAGAAAATGACAAGAAGTTAAAAACATGGAGTTAGATGAAGGAGAAAAGATTACAAATTTGAAGATTATGAAATCAGGACATGTCAGCTAAGTCAGCCAAGGTGGGTCTTAAACATATGGACGGAAGTATGAGCGCTAAACTTAAACGGGTTCACTTGTAACCGCTGCCACCAAATTTCGTTAAATTGCTGGGGAGGTCCAGATACATGAGACAGGAATAGAAGGATTATTCTTTATTAATATACAGACGAGGGTTACAACCCTCCCTAGGGCAATAGAAGGGGATACCTGCCACGGGACATTCTAAAACGCTTAATGTGAAAATGCGTAACGCAACTTAATGTATTAAAACAGTCACCACAAATCACCAAATTTCTCGCGAATGTATCTGGCCATAAAGACTTACCTGACAAGAAATCAAAACCGAAATGCTAGGAATATGGACTTTAAGCCTTTTCTTTATGGGCGTCAATGGAGGGGAAAACGCTTGACGTAAGATGAAGTCCATATTCCTAGCATTTCGGTTTTGATTTCTTCCCTGGCATGGGTGACGGGTGCACCACGTTCCCAAAGCCACGTTAGCCTCGAGCGAACTGCCCGGAGAAACCGCTCACACCAGCGCTGCAACCCGATCTCCTCCCTTTTAAACACACATTTCTATGGCGTTAAATTAGTGCCAAAAGTCGTGCGCATAAAAACAGAAAATCCATGCTCTCTACGCGCTCGCGATTGCACAGCACTCACTCACTCGCTCGCCGTTAAATTAGGGCCAAAAGTCGAACCACGCGCGTGCGTGTGCTCGAGTGCTGAAAACCCATCCCCTCTACGCGCTCGCGTCTGCACAGCACTCGCTCGCTCGAATTTCCCGCTTCGTCTTACCGTATATAAAGATGGGCCAATGTACGGTAAATTGCATTGTGAATAAAATTTCTTAATACAACATCACAAAACCAATTTAATAAATTCAAATCCTGGGAAGAACGCTCCTCAGATATTAGTTCTCGGGTTAGTGTTAGCAGACTATAGGCGAAACCACCTTAAGTGCTATCTGTTAATGTTTATTAAATTAGCATTAAAATGGAGAGGTTTATAATATCTTTTGTCCTTGTAGCTGCTAAATACACTCATTATTAAAGCCATAAAGTTGTCTGCCTACTACATTGGAATCTCCACTGAGTAAGTGTTTTTGATGGATTTTATTTAACTTTATTATACTCTGGTCCTTAGATCTAATGTCATACTTCTTCACTTATATTGTTTGTGAAAAGGTTTACCACGGTCAAACAGAGCAGCCACTACATCATCATACATGAACAAGCACCTCACAAAACAAAAACATTTCATTTCATAATTAAAACTTTTGAATGGTAGGCCTAGTGTGTGGATCAGAGACAAGATCTTGACACCTCATTAACTATAATTTGTTCTGTGAACAGCTCAGATACCACCTTCTCGAAAGTCTTCTGCATAAATAGAAATAGGATTCAGCGCGACTCCACTAAATTTGGATTACCTGGAGTTCCTTTGTCATCAGGAGCTGTATCTTCTGCAGGCCCTGTCTAATCACATTGAAGTACCTCCTGCTATCACCCTGGCTTTGCAAGAGCTCTTTGACCTTGTGAGGGCACATCTGGAACGTCCAGCCCCATGTGTCACACAGGAAGTCGCTGCCACCAATAGACGACCCAAGATTTTGATTGAAGAACAATGTTTGAAAGAAATGCTCCATACTCAACTTCCTGTGCCTTGCATAGCCACACTGATGGGTGTTTCAAGAAGAACAATCTTAAGAAGAATAAAAGAGTATGAGCTCTGTGTTAGGGAACTTGACAATTTGGTTTCTTCTGTCAAGAATGATCTACCAAATGCAGGCTACAGGATAGTCAATGCAGGCTGCAGTCAATGGCTACAGGGTTCGGTGGAGAAGAGTTGCAGCCTCCATGCATAGGGTTGATTCCATGCGCATCATATAAAGGTTGTCAAGTCTTGGCTGTGTTGTACGCAGAATGTACCAGGGCCTTTGTCTCTAGTACACGTGGACACAAACCACAAGTTGATCCGGTTTGTATTACCAGCAAATTTATTTGGAGTAAACCCTGGGTGGATTGGTGTGAGGTGGTGGTGGGGCTTTGGAGAAGATTTCCTGCCGATCAACACTAGCAACTTATATCTATCTGTCATGGAGGTCTCGGGACTCACAGATATTCAGAGACATGTGGATAGTTTACCAGTGGTTTTCAGCAGGAAAATAGTTATTACTACAAATTGTCACCCCCCCCCCCGCCCCCCCACAGAAACTGGATCTGGCTATAGTGGGAAAATCTTTTTTTTTTTTTTATTTGTGAGAACTTGAAAGCAAAACAAAACTTGGAAAAAATATATGCTCATTCACCAATTTTCTAATCTGGGGTCTAAAGTGGTCAGGCTTGCAAGTGTATTTGGTTATTTGTCTATCCTAGCCTGTTGCAGTGTATATTTCCTGTATATTTTGCATGTAAAAAATGTTGTTTGTTATGTCAGTGCTTAATATTATCATGTAGTCTTCATGAACTTTCTTCATCTTGGCCAGGGACTGCATTTGAAAAGTAGCCACTTGACTAAAATTGGCACATTATTCAGAAATGCCAGCAACAATACTGATAATGAACACCCCTCTAACTGACTCTCAGTTGGTTTAGAAAAAAGACTTTTAAGAGAAAAGAAAGCCTTCCTTTGGTTTTGCATTTTTCTCTTTTTTGTTGGCTGTGCACAATATATTAGAAGAATACCTTACAATTATATTAGTTAAGAAATAACAGATTGCGTATATACAATATAAGGTGATAACAACAACCCTCACTGTCTCTAGGTGCTGCTTCAGACAGGGCATTCTGCAGCAGGGACACCACCCGTCGTGCAGCATCCAGCAAATCTCCCTATCACAACAGCCCACATAACAGAATAACATTAGTGTATGATTCAGTAGGGCTAGTCCAGGTCTGGAAAGTAGTTGGGCCAGATTTTTAAACCAAGAAATTTAAGCTGGGCCAGACATTTTCAGCGGCCCAGTAAGCAACAGGTAATGGCATTTTAAACAAACACAAATCAAGGTTATTTTAAAAAACTACAACTGAACAGAATCTGAGAGCAATATTTTTTTTCACTTCTGAAATGAGAAAAATATTTTGGTCGTATCTGACCTAGACGCATCCCAAAGAAAAAAAATGCCTATTAGATGGTAAACAGACATAAAGAAAAAGGGAAAAATCGTCTATAATCATCATCCGCTTATACTGTGGTGATCCATTTCACCCACACAGGCATGATCACCATTAGCGGTTTTCACATTATTGTCGAGGTGACTATTCACTTTACCTCTGCTTTCTCCGACATCTTCCTGATTCTGCCGCCAACAAGGGGCTCATAGGGTGGAGACTGAGGGTGTTAAACAGACCAATCTTTTGTCACTGAATGCAAACAAATAATGTATTTAATCTGTCAAAAGTCCAGCACCAGGAAAAGCAACAGAGTGACAGTAGAAACTGTAATAATAATGGAAGTGCGCCGCCCTACAGGGAAGGAGGAGTGATGGGAGTCCCGGTGGTGGCTAAGCGCGCGTGGGGAGAGGCGTCGTACTGTGAGGCTTCATGAACTTCCGATGGGGCAGTGCTGTCATACAGCGGGGAGCCTGAGAGGGGCACTGTGGCCGGGTGCGAGAGCCCTGGGTAATGAGTTGTAGAGCTGCGCAGTGTCACGATCGGGTACAAGCAGGCAGGCGATCGTGCGGGCAAGGCGTGCAAGGAGCAAGCGGACAGGCAAAAACGGGAGTTTAATTAGGAAGCGCGGACGGGGAAACATCTCACGCATACAAACATCAATGACAGACACTGGACTCAGGTAAGACACGGACTGAAATACACAGGACTGAGCAAATTAACTAGATACAGCTGGGTACAAATCGGGAGAAAACACGTGGGTAATCAGGGGGCGTGGCACACAGGAGGAGCGGACCGAGCCGGGCATGACACGCAGGAACTGAGAGCCCAAGCTGTTGGACATTCCACTGGACTAGGAGACTGGGGTGAGTGAGGAGGAGCTCATTGACCACAAACTGGGATACTGGCTGTGTGTGAGCAATGGGGTGGAGATTAAGGAAAGACGTTAAATCAGCATGCAGTGTTGCCTGGAAACAACAACAAATATACTAGTGTCACTGTACTAAAACAATATCAAAATAATGCCTATTTTTTATTCATTTTACTTGTAGAGTGCAAAGTACAAAGGAAAACAAAGAGTAACTATGGCGAAATAAATCAAAGCATGTCCCAGAATGATGGGCCTGAATGGATCAGGACAGAAGAAGGCGAAAGTCCTGTTAACGAGGTGAGACGATGCAGACACAGGCCAGGATGTGGGTATAGGCGAGAACAAGAGGGAAGACGGGGCCCGAGACTCAGCATGGGGACAGGTGGGGGAGGGGAGGCACGGGCTCACCTGGAGCTGCTCCCGGAGGTGCCGCTATGACTCATGGGTAACATGCCGGAATGGGACGGCACCTGTAGGCTGGACCAGTTGTCATGGGAGGGCAACATGGACAGACAGGTAGACGAGCTGTCTGAATAAGCAGCTGCAAGTATAAAACAATAAATGAAGCAGGTATGTGGTGGGCAGTGTTACAGCGTCCTTAATATGGTCAATACAGAAAAGGCATGTTATCATGTTATGTATATACTGCCTCCAGTTACTTAATGCCTAACTTTAATACATTGATTGATTTGTTCACTGCTGCAGCCTGTGTCAACTTTCCTTTCAGACAGATGTAAAGTCCATTCTGTTTTTGTTCTGTGTAGTTTTTTTTGAACAGCATATGGCTGAATTCTGTTAAACCTCAGACTGAAGAAAATTGTGTTAATTGAAAAGCAAATATCAAAAACTCAGTCTGCAGGAATGTTTTTCTAAATATTTCTGTGGACTTTTGGAAATTTCACGAAATTCCATTGCTCCATTACATAAACACTGAGTGAGATTTCATTCCCATTACTGCAACGTATGAAGAGGATTATGACTTATTACTTTAGGTTATCGGACTGAGTGAGTTTTCGAAATTTGCTCTTCGATAACTGAAGCAGTGCTGTGAATGCAGAGGTTATATGCGTCGCATATCAACAGAACTGTATGTTTATGTCTTGTCTTAATTATTTTGATTAAATGTCTAACTATTCCCAATATGTGTGAACATACTTGGCCAAATAAAGCTGATTCTGATTCAGTCAGAGGGTAATCGTCGGTGTGCTGTACTATCGTGGTGACCCACACAGAGAGCTTAGGACCATGATTTCAGTGTGTGCTTGTGTGAGGGGACAGGCAGGGCGGCGGCTCACTGGGTGATGCACTCCTGTGGGTATAGGGGCTGGGATAGGGGGCGGAGCAGTTACTCCTCAAGGAGGAGGTAACAGTCACAGCCGTGGGGGGAGGAGAGGGAGAGGGTGCTCCCAAACTGGGGGTGTGGGTTTGATGAAGAGCAGAGAGACCCTGAGCCTGGGATGAACCAGCTGCCTACTGAAACGAAAGCGGATAAAGACAGAAACTAGAACCTCAAACTAAACAACACAAACAACAATATCAAGTTATATTCAATCATTAAACCGTTATATTTAATCTAAACAATAGTAATAAATATCGTTCCGATTCAAAATATCATTTACGGGTGAATCTTATGACTTGCATTGGGAAACAGGAAACGGGCCAAGCTGCAGGGCCAGTTCAAAGGCATAGTGCGAGGCGCCCAGAAGGGGGCGAGGTCTGGGCGGAGTCAGCTAAAGAAGAAAAAGGCCTGACCTTTTTCTGGATGCTGTGGGACTGTGTTTGTGTGTGAGCTGCAGCTGCATGTTCCTTACATTTTTTTTATTAACACCAGCACCGTGAGGTTTGGCCTGGACTGGGTCCTGTCCTGCACGGTTGAAGACATGTTGACTGATGGTCAGCCCGTGTTCTGTTGGATCCCACAGAAAGGAAATGGGAATCCCGTTTGGATCGGATGCTGACAGTTGAAAAAAAACTCATGTCTGTGTGTTATGAAAGAATATCAATAAATGTTTCCGAAAGGGGATGACTCATTTGGTAATTATTTACGGCTTATGTTATGGCTGAGAAATTTACAGTCTTTACTAAAGTCTGACTTCTTTCGAGTCACCTTTAATATAGATTGGACACTCTCTATGCTATGTACAATACTTATATAGATGGTACATGTTTACTTGCTTGCACAGATGGTTGATTAGGTAATTAGTGTATGTGTGTGTGTGTGTGTGTGTGTGTCCAATCGCATGTATGTCCAAGGTCCATAGTAAGTAATATACACTGATCAAGAGATGCCTGAAAGTGGATGAAAGAGGACATTAGTGGGTGTATCACTTAGTGTAACGGGTGCAGGAAAATGAGCAGGACTGCAAGCCATATAATGACCCACTGTCCTTATCTAGCTCTTAATACAGTATGCATACAGTGATGTATCTACAATGGACAGCTACTATAAGCAGATAGCACAGTACAGGTGCTTAATCTGTATGCTATTTCCATCCATCCATTGTCCAAACCGCTTATCCTACTGGGTCACAGGGGGTCCGGAGTCTATCCCGGAATCAATGGGCACGAGGCAGGGAAGAACCCAGGATGGGGGGCCAGCCCATCACAGCTCACCACTCACACACCATTCACTCACACATGCACACCTACGGGCAATTTAGCTACTCCAATTAGCCTCAGCATGTTTTTGGACTGTGGGGGGAAACCGGAGGAAACTAGCAGCTTTGTGTGGTAATTGTTTGTATTAAAAATACATTGGATCAAGTCAAATTATTTTTATGAAGAATTAACATCTAAAAGCTGCTAGTAAGACCGTGGGAAAATAATTTTTTCTATTTTCTTGCTGCCATCTCGTGGCCAAAAGTAGGTATTGCAATTTCCATCATATGTAAGAGGGCCTGCCCATCAGAGTAATGTACATCCTGTGACATGTATTGACTATCAAGACAAACTGAAACACGGTGTATTAGGCTGTCAATGAGTACTGGACTAGGGTGAAAAACTGCCTGATAATCTACCTATTAACTAGAAGAGTACAAACTGGAGACGGATCCCCTAATACAGAGGGATTAACGTCTGTGCCACATCCAGAACCATTCAGTGTAGGAGTCTGGTGGTTCTACTGGATACTGACAAGTACCCAGCCCCTTTGTTCCCTCTGATAATCATCAGTCCTCCTCTGAATGCCTTCACCACTCTATTCCTGAATAGGTACACATTTAAATATGCTAGCAAGATCAAGGTATTGGGATAACTGTTAGGTTCGCTGTTAAGAGAGTTGCAGTGAAAACCATCATACACAGTGGCCCTTTCTGGATAAGATTACCTCCCTCTGATCTAACAGGTCAAGATCAAAGCAAGGTGCATTGCAATGTCCTGACACCCAGCACACTACAGCATATAAAATACAGGTATCCATCGCCTTCCGCATTTGAACCAGGACCACTTGTTGCAAGTCAATTTGGGCGTATCTCAAGTTATACGAGAGAGGCAAGACATTAAGGACAGTATACACAGTACTGAAATAATAATGTACATATTAAACCACAGCACTTAATAAACAGATACTGCACTTACATTTCACAAAAAAAAAATAAAGCACAGATTGCACTAAGAAATCAAAGATGCATGTGCTAGCAAACAGTGGGAGCTGAGGAAGAAGCAGTGGTGAAATACTTTATTGTACAGTACAGTAAGTTTCTTTTTATAGAATGAAATAGCATACAGGGGGCGGCATGGTGGTGCAGTGGTTAGCACTGTTGCCTCACACCTCTGGGACCCGGGTTCGAGTCTCTGCCTGGGTCACATGGGTGTGGAGTTTGCATGTTCTCCCCATGTCGTCGTGGGGTTTCCTCCCGCAGTCCAAGAATATGCTGAGAATATGCTGTGGCTAACTGGAGTTACTAAATTGCCCGTAGGTATGCATGTATGAGTGAATAGTGTGTGAGTGTGCCCTGTGATGGGCTGGCTCCCCATCCTGGGTTGTTCCCTGCCTCGTGCCATTGCTTCCGGGATAGGCTCCAGACCCCCCCACGACCCAGTAGGATAAGCGGTTTGGACAATGGATGGATGGATGGAAATAGCATACAGATCTTATAAGCACCTGTACTGTGCTATCTGCTCATAGTAGCTGTCCATTGTAGATACATCACTGTATGCATACTGTATTAAGAGCTAGACAAGGGTCATTATATGGCTTGCAGTCTGCTCATTTTCCTGCACGCGTTACACTAAGTTGATACACCCACTAATGTCCTCTTTTATCCACTTTCGGGCATCTCTTGATCAGTGTATATTATTTACTATGGACCTTGGACATACATGCGATTGAACGCACACACACACTTACACTAATTACCTAATCATCCATCTGTGCAAGCAGGTAAACATTTACCATCTATGTAAGTATTGCACATTGCATAGAGAGTGTCCAATCTATATTAAAGGTGACTCAAAAGAAGTCAGACTTCAGTAAAGACTGTAAATTGGCAGCCATAACATAAGCCGTAAATAATTACCAAATGAGTCATCCCCTTTCGGAAAACATTTATTGATATTCTTTCATAACACACAGACATGAGTTTTTTTTCAACTGTCAGCATCCTTCTCGATTGTCAGAAGCTCTGCGCTAGAGGGAGGTTTACTGGTCTTATACTCTTCTGGCACCTTGTGTGATTCCTGACTTGGGACATCAGTTTGGCTCCTTCTGTATGTGGTTTACATTGAATTTGTTCTTTAAAGTTGCCCCTTCA
This sequence comes from Brienomyrus brachyistius, assembly GCF_023856365.1. Lineage (NCBI taxonomy): Eukaryota > Metazoa > Chordata > Actinopteri > Osteoglossiformes > Mormyridae > Brienomyrus > Brienomyrus brachyistius. The sequence continues at coordinate 48,984 of NW_026043093.1, read as the reverse complement.
GAATTAGACAGTGTAACCAGCTTGCCACATATTGCCTGGATGACATAAGGTCCGGTAAAATCCGGTTCCGTTCTTCCTCCTTTCCGTCCCCGCTTCCTCATGTTGAACAGAAGCGCCTCATCTCCAACATGATAAACTGTGTTTTGGTACCTCTTTTGTATTCGTTTACCACATGCCTGCTTCTGTTTTTCCTGTGACTAGGAGATGTTTTCAGCTGTTGTTGCTTATTGTCTCAACTACTTTATTTTTTTCATCAAAAAAACGTGCCGTAGCTTTTCTCATCGGGAAGAATAATTGTGGAAAGCTGAAGTGGAAAAACATTCATAGCAAATTATTATTATTCACAGATCATTATAAAGAGTCATTTTCTAAAAGCATTAAGAACAATGTAATTTGCTGTTTCAAGATATGTTTTTAAATAACTACTTGTCAGTCATAAGAAACTCTTCAACACACATGATCCGATCTTGCCACAAATCATTTTTAATCTCACTTTTGTTGCCAGCAGTTCAGACATTAATGGCTGTGTGTTGAGTTATTTTGAGGGGACATCAAATTTACACCATTATACAAGCTGTACACTGATTACTTTACATTCTATCAGAGTTTCATATCTTTAACGTTGTCCCTTGAAAAGATATAATAAAATATTTACAAAAATGTGTGGGGTGTACTCACTTTTGTGAGATACTGTATATTAAGGGATTGATTGTCAATAATATCAGTAATTCCTGATGTAATGTTAAAAGAATAGAGCCTGTCTCACACAGTTCTAAAACAACCTCAAAAACAGACTTACCATTTTATGTCATCATTCGTTTTCTCATCCAGGCCATTGGTTTGGGGATGATATGCAGCAGTGATCAACGGCAGAACAGGGGCTCTGAACGCAGTATGGATTAAAAAGGAATTAACCATCTCTCTCAATATAAAATTAGGATCATTTATTCTCTACAGAGGCCCCCATAGAATAGTGCATCCATCCCCTCACTCATGTTTAGACAGACGTAAGGCAACAGGCCAATGACATTCAGAACAGCAACAACATCAACAATTGTACAGCTAGTTTTAAAATTTAATAAAAAAGACAAACCAATTAGGTAATATTAATGAAATTATTAAAATGTGCAGATTAATAGTCAGAAATAATTTGCGATTTTAAGAGCGGAAAGGATACATTAAAACTCAATTACATTTATCCCTTAATAATATAAAAAGGTTTTTGAATTTTACATCATGATAAATGCGAACTATATGTGATTACTAATTACTGTTGACTAATTTCCTGTCTGGACGTTTCCCTCCTCATTGTTAAAAGTCATTATATGTCTGGGTGCCAGTCAGTGGAAGCACACAGACATGTTGGCCAGCTGTCATATTCATTCAGCACCAGCCCATCAAGTAGAGAATTCAGCACCACGGACAGTGACCTGTGTTACAATGACATCAGGTCATTGGCTCTAAATATTTTTCTAGAAATAACTAAATGGCTCTATTGTAGAAATTTCCAGCCAGAGTCTTGTGGTGCGTTCGTTTTTCTCTCGGAACTTGGAAATTCCAAATTGGGTGACATCACATCCAACAATCTCCCGTTCAAGCTAGCACAACTCGGAACAAACATGGCTGCCTCCATGAATACGCTGCTGTGTTGTTGCTTTATATTTTAGCAGTTATGGAGTAAGATTATTATTTCAGACAAATAAACAAGAAACAGGAACTAGTCAAACCACATTAAAAGCTTTATAAAGTATTTTAGTACATTCATAGCGATATTCTTTTTTCGAGAGGCAAACAAACTACAAACAAACCAAAAACACTAACAAGTCTGGTAAAAATCTGATATTGCATGTTAGGATACTGTTTACGGTCACAATATGGTATTCTCTAAATCGAACACGTGCAATTACATTAATAATTACTAATAATTATAAATAATAATAATAATAAATGGGCGGTATGGTCGTGCACTGGTTAGCACTGTTGCCTCACACCTCTGGGACCCAGGTTCAAATCTCCGCCTGGGTCACATGTGTGTGGAGTTTGCATGTTCTCCCCATGTCGTCGTGGGGTTTCCTCCGGGTACTCCGGTTCCCCCCCACAGTCCAAAAACATGCTGAGGCTAATTGGACTTGCTAAATTGCCCGTAGGAATGCATGTGAGAGTGCATGGTGTGTGTGAGTGTGCCCTGCGATGGGCTGGCCCCCCATCCTGGGTTGTTCCCAGCCTCGTGCCCATTGCTTCCGGGATAGGCTCCGGACCCCCCGTGACCCAGTAGGATAAGCAGTTTGGAAAATGGATGGATGGGATAATAATAAATTTAACAAAATAAACATTTTTAAGGATTTGTAAAATAGAATTAATGTTGAGTGTGTAAGCCGCCATGTTGAAATTACGTCACAGGGGCAACTCGGACAAGAAGATTCTGTCAGACATTAACGTCATAAAAGAGGCGTTTCTAATGGGAAGTGATGTTTTTCGTGACGTTTTTGTCCGAGTTGGAGTGAAATAATCAAACGCAGCATGTGTTCCTATTTGAAGAGAATATTCTATTTTTATTCTAAGGAACTACAGAAAATCAGCTCTGCATGTGATCTCCCCTTTACTGCTCGAGCAGGGCACACGCACATCAACAAGTGTCAAGGCAGCAAGTGCATGCAAACAACTTCTCAGGACGGTTACAGTATAGGACCTTCAGAAAGAGCCAGACTGCGGCGTCATTCAGAGATTCCATTGTCTAAGGCTTGCACTAAAACATTACAGCATATTTAAACAAAGTAGCATGGCACCTGTGTCAGAATCCCTCCCTGCCTTGTTCTGTTCTCTCTTTGTTGTCCCCATTTAGCCAGCACATGTCACTGGCCATCCTGACTCCTCTTTTGATTGTGGGTTTTAAGGATATCAGTGGGTCTGTGTTTTCATAATTGTCCCCCAGGCCACCATGCTGCTCAGCCCTTGATTCCAACTACAGTTGCAATCAGGTGGTTCTCAATCTACTAGGACTGTATAACAGGATTGGCCACCTGTTCTACCTTTACTCGTTCAGCCGCATTCATGAGTCTGGCCTATAGGTTATTCAAATTTTGTCCTGCCAAATTTACCGGACAGGAGGTGGACACTGCAAATGAATGTGTGAATACTCCAATACCTACATCTTTACAAGTTACCTGAAGTGGTTTGGTAAATGATTGTGAGGTTGGAAGTCCTTCTTGATGTCTGTTTGCAGCTCATCCACCAGCAACTGCACGAGTTGTCGCTCCCAGAGGGAATCCCACTCTCGGTCCGCTGGAGGGTCCATCTCACTGTAGCTGGAGTATGTTTCCATCAGTCACTTGGCGTGGGGCTCACAGAATTTACCAGGCTCCTGTTTAATCTGACGCACCTTAGTCCAGTCCATGCATCTGGGGAACTTCTCTGAAAATCTCTGGCAGATTCTTTGCAGCTATACTTGATATTGGGTACTTGCCGCAACTAAGTAATGGGTTGTTGAATCAAAGTCCCGTTCCATGTCAAAAATAACCCCATTTTAGGGTTTTGTTAAACAACTGGTCTAATTTGGATGCAGAGGTTCTGCACGGAAGGCCCAGTCTCTGAAGGGCTGTGGCATAGCGAGGCCTGTTCTGCCTGGAATCCGGCAGGTCACTGGCAACATCCCCCAACTCCTTCATCTATAAGGTCGGGAAACCAGAACGTTTACTCCCCCTTATGGATAAGGACATACCAACGTTGGGGCAACTCCTGCTGCCTGAGTCTTCAACCAAGTCCAAAACAAAAGTATACAATGTTAGGAAGGGTAATTCAATGGTATGAGACTGAAACTAGAAACTGTAAATCGGATGGAGTTAAATAGCAATACTGTGGAAGAGGCATGGGAATTTTTTAAAAGCACATTGTTGCAAGTGCAAAAGAACTTCATACCCGTTTCCAGAAAAACTAAATCTAGGAAACTGCAACCAAGCTGGTGTCATGACCTGCTTGTACGATCCTCGTGTGTGCCACGCCCCCTCATTAACCATGTGTGCTGCCCCGATTGTAACCAGCTGTTTTCTGTCAGTTTGAGTAGTCCTGTGTATTTAGTCCACATTCAAGTCTGTTTCCCCAGTCCTGTCATTGAAATCTCTCGCTGTTGGTACCTGTTTTCATCAATAAACCCTCATTCCCGACTCTCCGTTTCCCGGATCCTTGATTCCTCGCTTCCTGCCTGTTCGTCCAGCACGCGATGTCACAGGTGGTTTACTACGAAAATTAAGAATAAAGTCAGGAGCAAAAGGGCTTTCTTCCACAAATGGAAATTAACTAATGATTTCAAAATAAAGCAGGAGTATCTACGTCTACAGGTTTAGTTAATAACAGTTATAAGGATGACGTTAAAAGTTTCTTCCAATATTTTAACTCCGAAAGAGCTCTAAAAGCTGAAAATCACTCATTTGCAGGATAGTAAGGGCCTTATAATTGAAAATGAAATTGATATAAATGAGTTTAATGATTATTTTACAATGGCTGTTCACAGTAGAATAGCTTACCACCATTTAGTACAAATACAACGATGTCTATGACCAATATATGTATAACTGAGGCTGATGTGGTACAAAGCCTAGCTAAGCTCAAAATAAATAAATCGCAAGGCCCTGATGGCATCTTATCTATAGTTTTAAAAGAGATGAGGGGTATTATTAGCCAACCTTTAACTTTACTATTCCAGAAATCATTATCTGCTGGTGTGGTATCTTCTGATTGATGTTAGATCATGTCTCATGTCCAGAGAGGCTACAACAGGATCTGGATTTAATTAGCGACTGGGCTCATACGTGGCAGATGAAATTTAACATAGATAAATATAAGGTAATCCATGCAGGGAGCAGAAATATAGTAAATATAGTAAAGTACAGATATTTTATGGGTTCCACTGAAATAAAGGTAGCTGATTACGAGAAAGATCTCGGTGTGTATGTTGATACTTCCATGTCCCACTCTTGCCAGTGTGGGGAAGCATTAAAAAAAGGCAAAAGGATGTTGGATTAAACTCCACACACCTAGAGATGTAAGTCAAGAGAAGTGATGCTACGATTATATAATTCCTTGGTAAGATCCCACCTAGAATACTGTGTGCAGGTTTGGTCACCATACCTTCAGAAGGACATTGCTGCCTTGGAAAAGGTGCAACGTAGGATGACTAGAATGATTCCTGCACTTAGAGGAATGTCTTATGAGGAGAGGTTCGCTGAGCTGAATCTGTTTAGCCTCAAGCAAAGGAGACTATGGGGGGACATGATCCAGGTATATAAGATTCTAACAGGTCGGGATGCTGTTCAGCCAAATGACCATTTCAATATTAATTTAAAATACTAGAACTCGTGGCCATAGTGGAAATTAGCTGGAGAACATTTAAAAATGAATCTGAGGAAGCACTTCAATTCAATTCAATTTTATTTATATAGCGCTTTTAACGACATGCATTGTCACAAAGCACTTTACATTTAACCGGCCAGAACCCCACCAAGCAAGCCTGAGGCGACAGTGGCAAGGAAACTCCCTCTAGCAGGAAGAAACCTTGAGTGGAACCTAGACTCAGAAGGGGACCCCATCCTCCTCTGGGCGACCAAGGAGCATGAAACTGCATTTACATTGACATTCATTAGAGTTCATATAGTTATAAAGTCCCAGTTGGTTTCATGTAGTTATATCCAGGAGTCCAGGTGCGGGTTCACACGGTGTAGTCGGCTCGGTATCAGCTCGAAAAAGAGAAGATGGAGAAGAGTTATTGCCCTACACCTAACCGGCAGGACTAAAGCAACTATGACAGCCTGCCTAAAAGAGTGACCTGGAAGGAAGCACAGGCATGAGGGTTTACAGAGGTTTTGGCGTCAAGCCACCTCCCATCCACAGCTTAAGTGATCGGCGAGAGTGGCAGGACGACAGCACCAATCCCCCCTTTCCCCTTCAATCTCAAATAACTATGAACCTCCAGATTTCCCATTCACCTTAGAAAAGAAGATTTAACTATCCAAAAGACTGGCGAAAGAGGTACATCTTAAGCCTTGACTTAAAAGCAGAGATTGTGTCTGAGTTCCGAACACTAATAGGAAGTTTATTCCATAGCTGTGGTGCTTTATGAGCAAATGCTCTTCCCCCAAAGGTAATGTTCTTTATTCTGGGTACGGATAGAATACCTCCATCTCGTCATCTAAGTGTATGATTCGGAACGCAAATGAGGTCACTCACATACTGCGGTGCAAGACCATTTACAGCTTTATAGGTTAAGAGCAGTGTTTTGTAGTCAACACGAAATCTAACTGGCAGCCAGTGCAGTGAAGATAAAATTGGGGTAATATGATTATATGTTTTAGTTTAACTATTGCTAGTAGCGGTTCAATCAATGCTGGGAGCATCGCTGAATAATTTTGATGGAACAGGGTCTAGCATACAAGTAGATGAATTTGAAGATAAAATTAAGTACATCAGTTCTGACTGGTTAACCAATATTCAATATTCAAAATGTTCTGTTTAATTGAGCATATTTTTGGTCAAAAAGTTTCATAAAGTCGTCACTGGAAAATAACCAGTGGTCTGGTTATTAGTCAGCTTGGACACCATAGTAAATAGGAATCTAGGATTATTTTTGTTTATTTCAATTAGTTCTGATAGATACTAGATGATTTGGCGGCACTAAGAGCCTTTTTGTAGCTACCCATAGCCTCTTTCCATGCTAGTTCGAACACCACTAGTTTAGTATGATGCCACTTACATTCTGTAAGGACATAAAACTTATAGGTCCTGCAGGCCCCAACTCTGATCAGCCTGCATCAGTCTATTTCAGAGCTCCGCTGGCCCAGGCAAGACTGGACTCAACTCGTCAAACCACCCCTTTTAAGGAAGGCAAAGGCCTGCCGGCTCCTGAGAGACTGGATAGGAATAACTGGAGCAGCACAGAAAAAGCAAGACCTTTCACCCCCGGAGTGACCAGAGTTCCACAATCAATCCACAGCAACAACAGCTGTCAGCCTCCAGACACAGACACCTTTTCCACTATAAACAGGATAACTCAGCACACATAGATGTTAGGGACAAATACACGCATGTTTGGTCTCGTTTGAATAGGCATGAGACGAGGAGTATTATACTCTCAGATTTAAGGCAGTATAGCTTTTCCTAAGAGAAATACAGAAACTTCGGCTCAACCCACCAAACTGAGAGAGATTCTCTCATGGTAGAACAAGGGAATTACAACCACCCCCTAAAGTGATCTGATTGGCTGGGGACTTGAGAACCAAGGTCAGCAATGCCCCTAAAATTAACCATTGACCGAAATTAGTCAGTCTTCAGAAACATGCCATCACCTGGTCTGGATACTTAAGGAAGGGCTTCAGAAGTAGTCGGGGAGTCACTCTGTAATCAGAGCTCCCGCAGAGAACTGGGTGAAAGTCTATCTGTAGTCAGATACTTTCCACAGAACTTTGTTCACTCTCAGCTGAGGAATGTGATTGTTTAATATTGTATTTGTCCAAATGTATTTACAAGTATGTGTCCACATGTCAATAATTGTATATTGTAGTATTTTTAATAAATGTTGTTTCGATTACTTTATGACTGTCTGATTTGCTAACTTCTTCATAAACTTTCCAGATTGGACTTCTATCCTTATTAGGACTATGGTGGTAAATACTATCTTGCAGCCTCTGGGTTAAATCCCATTTATTTATCCGGGTCCCAAACTTGACTGCCCAAGTTAAGTTAGGTGGATACCAAAACTACACCTCTGGAGTTCGCACACGCTGATGACAGGTACCGGTCTACCCTCTGAGGGGCGTACACACTATGTTCCTAGGCACCGGGCATAGTCCCTGAGACGCTCACATGGTAAGACAATGGGTGGCATTGGCGGAGGCCCAAAGTAAACCTCGTACAACCTTTTTTATTTTTAACTGAGCAATTTTCTCTAGTGGAATTAAGCATAGATGCTAAATAATCCGTAATGCTATCAAGTTCAGCAGAATTCGACATTAGTTTGGTTGAAAACGATAGCTCAGGGAGGTTATCGATAAAGTTACTTGCTGTATTTGACGTGATTGTACGTTTGGCATATAGAAGCGAGTCGGGGGGCTAATATTTTGAGCAAGGGAAATATTGAACGCAATAAGATGATGGTCAGAGATAATACTGGACTGAGGCAGTAGAGTTGAATACATGATATGAAGACAACTGGATCACAACTGGATCACGGGGGAATCATAAGCAGGGAAGAACACACAGGCAAACAGCAGCAGCAACATTAAAGGCAGGACTGAGAAGCACATTTATACAAGGCTAAGCAGGGAGCAAACTAGAGGCACCTGAAATGAGTAACACAAGGGCAGGAAGGAGAGGTAAAACAAACGCGGAACAGGCATGGCACGTTATACCACACTAGGGAGGAAACGGGAGGTTCAGGAGGGCAGGGTGTGGCAGGGATCCGTTTCAAAATTTAATTTTGGCTTGTACAAACCTTGGTAAAAGCTGCAAAAGATCGATCAACCACTTTCTGAGCTATTGTCTTAACAAACAAAGCATCTGTTGGGGTGGCGGTGTCTGGGGAATACCATGTGTAATACACCTTGTGAAGATTTATATGTAAAACAAAATATTTTTTGATTCTATCACACATATAGAAATTATCCATCCATCCATTTTCCAAACCGCTTATCCTATTGGGTCGCGGGGGGTCCGGAGCCTATCCCAGAATCAATGGGCACGAGGCAGGGAACAACCCAGGATGGGGGGCCAGCCCATCGCAGGGCACACTCACACACCATCCACTCACACACACACACCTACGGGCAATTCAGCAACTCCAATTAGCCCCAGCATGTTTTTGGACTGTGGGGGGAAACCGGAGTACCCAGAGGAAACCCCACAACGACATGGGGAGAACATGCAAACTCCACAGACATGTGACCCAGGCGGAGACACGAACCCGGGTCCCAGAGGTGTGAGGCGACAGTGCTAACCACTGCACCACCATGCCGCCCCTTATAGAAATTATTCTAGGTTTAAATAGTAATTTAGCTGAGTAACTAGGCTGAAATTCTAGATAGTTGCAATTTTAAGAATTATTACTATTATTCACAGCTTTTAAGCATGCAGTTGGATGACGGATGGATGGATATTCAGCCACCAGAAATGCCAATTGTTGTTAAGAGGATCAAAGTCTGCAAAGTAGTATGCAGGGTTTAAGGCCAGAACACAGCATACTCTCCGACAGAAAGCATAAAGTTCACTGGGGGAATTTCTGTGGCCACTGCCTGAACAGCATGTGTGGAGAATGTTTATGAGGGTCGAGCCATGCAGAGCTGCTGGCCCTGGCATGTAATGATGAATCACAAATCAGTTAAAAATCGGTGCAAATGCATGAAGATTTAAACCGGCTGATGTGGAAAATGAATCACTATTGTAGGAGTACTTCACAGTACTTTAACAGAAAAACTGGTGTAATATTACATTTGATTTCACAATGTGAGTTTGACGTCAGATGTCACTGCGTATCACGTCGACATCGTACGTCAGTTTTTGGTTTTGAGCGAACGCGAGATGATGAATGAATTTGAAACTGAGGACGGCACAGTGGTTAGTGCTGGCTTCGGTCCAGGGCCCTTTCTGTGTGGAGTTCGCATGCTCTCCCCGTTTTCGCCGGGGACTCCAGGTTCCTCCCACGGTCCAAAAGCATGCAGGATAGGTTGACTGGTGAGTCTAAATTGGCCCTGTAGTTGTGTGAGTGTGTGCGACCTGCGGTGTGTAGGTGACTGCCTGGGCTTGGTTCCTGTCTGCGCCCCTTGTTCCCGGGATAGGCTCCGGTCTCCCCCGCGATCCCAGTTGGGATTAAGTGGTTTCAGAAAATGGATGGATGGACGCACCGCCCGATCTTCAATTGGCGGTGTGGCAGCATATTAGCTTTCCGGTAATCACAAACGAGGAGGAAACAGCGAGAAAAGCACAGACAAGACATAAACTGCATGCAAACATTGTAATAGACTGATAACATACACAAACAGGTCCACTGGCACCACCGTGAGCTGAGTGAAGATTATTAAAAGGGCAAAGCACGCTAAAAAGCTGCACATGCAAACCTTAGCTTATTTATTTGATTTATTTTTTTTTATTTACTTATTTTGATTTGGGATTTTTTTCAACAGTATTTTATTCAAATTCAGTTGCACTGTTCACAACAGTGTCAACAGTTCAGAAAGATAAATATAAGAATATTTTTGAATATATTTGTCTGCAGCTCATTCTGCAAAAAATGAGAAAATTGAACTCAGAATCGTGAATCGTATCAAATGGTGAGTTGAATGTATCGTTACATCCCTAGTTCTTACAGTAGTACTATGGTATGGTGGAGCCACATGACAGGAAGGCAGTACATTGCGAAGTCTGTTAAGAACATCATTCGCACTGAACTGCCCTCCATTGACCAGCTGTACTTTAACTGCCACAGTAACAAGGTTCAGTCTATAATCCAGGACTCTGACCACCATCCACAAACACTGACTAGCAGATTCATGAACAGCTTCATTCGCCAAACAATTCAAACCTGCAGCTTTTGCATCCCCTGTAATAGTCATTTCCACGGCAGCTGCACTGTACAGCTGTTCCTGCACTTTATCCACCACTGACCACGTATCATCCAGTTTTGTCCTGCTTTGTATCGCACTGTTTCTGCACCATGTTGTCTTGTACTCCCTTGTGTTGTTATGCACCATCTGTGTTGTTCTGAGCAGTGCCATGATGCAATATTACAAAAAGATCTTGAGGAAATGCAGAGTTCTGGAGGAGATTCTCACAGATCATGGCATGTGTTTATACTGAAGAAACTGTACAAATTGCTAGACATAAAACACAGGACTGGCAACTGTGGTACGTTTTAACACCTTGATAAAAAACTTAAAATCCATAGTAAGTAGGACAACCTCATAGAACCTTTACTAGTCATTGTTCAGAAGATTAACACGGATTAAAAACCATTACTATGAAAGCACGCTAATCAGTTAAGTTGATTATGTGGAGAGAGAGAAAAAAAACTGTCTTTGAAAAAGATCAACCATAGAACGAAGCTGCAGCATTGACACCCCCTAGTGGTGATTTGAAGATAGTTCTGTCTGTAGCAGCTAAGCAGTAGATTTGGCGTCAGGTGCCATGTCAAACTCAGTGCTGCTCGGTTTGAACGGCAGAAGCACAAAAATAAAGGGGGCATCTACTGCACGCCCCCCACCCTTGAAAATGGTACAAATTATCATGCAACAGTTTTCTTAAGTAAGTCTTTTTGGGCGTCTGCAGAAACCTCCACGATGCGATTGCCCTGATTAAGAAGTGCGCAGCGGATACAATTTGGGATGCATCGTTCATCCGATTTATTAATATATAATTATTAGTATGTCTATATTATTTTAGAAACGTTACTTGACGAATATTTTTCATTGAGATTGATTCCCCGTTTAAAATTTTGGTGACACTTCATATTTTTTAAGAGAGACAGACAATTTGACGCATGCAATTTGCAGAAATATGTTGTGCCGCTATAAAGTACACAGGCAGCATGACAAACATAAGTACTCACTGAAGCCACGACATACGCCCGGCTGGCCCCAGCGGTACCCCTAAGAAGAAGGCTTTTTTCACAACCCACGACCATCACGAGGGCAAAAAAAACTGAATAGCCTAGAATTTAGTTAATTACAAGGCACATATTTATTGGAGCAAGAGCTCTAACATAAAACTACCTTGTAATTATAAAGTATTATGGCTGTGAACAATGTACAAACAGGCACAGAAAGTAAAATACTCCAAAAATGCAAAGAACCTAAATATTTTTGTTTCCACCGATTCACTCTTGATGTGTTAGGAGTCACAGTTCAGTAGCCTATTCTTCAGTATCTGCATTTAAGACCACCAACTGCTCTTTCTCCTCCTTCGCTCGTCGGCTCAGAGTATTGGACTTGGTAAGTAATGTTGCCCTTTTGGTTCCAGCAGCACTCTCTGCTTCCTCTGCCATGTGCTCAGCATCCTTTTGTAAACTCTCACATACACTTTCCAGTGAGACTCTCTTCCTCTTGAGTTCCTCAAGTTTTCTTTTTTGCTTTTCGCTCATCTTTCACCTTTGGTCAGAGGCGCTTTGGTTGCTCCCCCACACACTCTGACATGGTCGCATATAAGCCTCTGTGCAACAACTGTTTCCTCTGATAAGTTGCAGGTCTCCACCTCTATTCGTTCCACTTCGGCTTGCCCATAGGACAGCAGCAGCAAGTTCTTGCAGAACATCCAGAGGTCAGGATAAGGCCCACTAACTTTTTGATGTAAAAAGACATCAACTTTGGATGGTGCTGAAGGAATGAAGGATATAAAATCCAAGCCTTTTGCCTCATTGTGCAGGTGATTATCAGACTGCTGGGATATTGCATCACCTGTAATTACATTAATTACAGTAGATTAGATGCAGATCAACAATGTCAATACACAGAATCACATGTAGAATAGGAAAGTGATTTATAACCCAATTTTCCTATGATACCATAAATGTGCAATCATTTTAATTTAATCTTGAGATATCTCTAGGCTCATCAAAGAAAATATAACTGGGCTGATGCTTCTTTTCAAACACCAAGAGTCGGTCTTCTAAATACTGCTAAAATCTACGTGTTAACACTATTCAGTTCAGGGACGGATTATGGGTTGTGTGGGCCCCTGGGTAAAACGTTCGCGAGGCCCCCCCCCCACCACCACCACCTGCACCACCACCACAACCACCACAAGTCAAGGGCCCTTGGCAGCCAAACACCCTCCCTATAGGGTCAGGGGACCTTGTAGGCAGAGGATCAAAGAATGTAGGCCCTCTAAAATAGACAAACGAAAATACATTGCTGATAAGCGTTGCAAATTGTTTTGGGCTTGGGGCCCACGGGCCCCCTGCACCCCAAGGGCCCCTGGGCAGCGGCCCCGCTAACCCGGTTTGTAATCCGTCCCTGATTCAGTTAGATGTGAAAAAAGAAAAGCATAATTTAAAAATAATATTCTGAACTATCCTATTCTTATCCTATGATTTACCAGCAGATATCCTGCCTGCCAACCGATTCTCCTGCGCAAACTTCTGCATGAGATTTCTCCTTTTCTGCTGGCAGTTATTGTCACGATCGGGTACGGGTGAAGCGGCGATCGTGCGGGCAAGCAGGCAAGCAGGAAGCAGGAATACGGGGCAAACGGGAGTTTAATACGAGGACAGGGACCGGGAAACAGCTCACGCTTACGAACATCAGACATTAATGACAGACAAAGCAAACTGGGGAGACCAGGACTTAAATACACAGAACAAGGCAGCAGGAAACAAGACACGACTGGGCAGGATCAGGAAATCACACGTGGGTAATTAGGGGGCGTGGCACACACGAGGAGCGGACGAGCCGGGCATGACAGAACCCCCCCCCAAAGGCGCGCTACACCGGGCGCGCCAAGGAAGGGGGCGACGGACGGGACGAGGCAGAACAGGACCTGGAAAACAAGAACAGAATTTACGCACGACGGGAAACAGGACCGAAGCACAAAACAAAGCCAGGGACAAGACGTGCGACAAGAGCTGACAAAGGGATGGGAAGGCAGACAGACAGATCAGGAAGGGAGAAACAGAGGGAACAGGCGGAACACAAGGAGCGGGAGTGACGGGAGGGAACGACGGGAAACCAGGAATGGAGAAAGGAGGAAAGACAGGAGGAGGAGCAAACAAAGGAGGGACCAGGGCAGGAGAGAAGGGAGAGAAGGCGGGGGAACAAAGGGGAGCCCGTGGGAGCCCCAGCGGGCGACGGGCGGCAGCCGGAGGGGCCGCAGGCGGCCGGGAGGCCGGAGCCGGAGGGGACCGAGAAGGGGCAGAGGAGACAGGGCGAGGGACCCGCGGAGGGGCCAGGGAGGGAGCAGGAGGGAGCACCAGGGAAGGGGACGAGGGAGCTGGAAGGGGCCAGGGCGAAGGCACGGAGGAGGGGGGAGCCGCAGCAGGCGGCGATGTCCGGGGGAGGGCCGGAGGTAGGGGCCCCGCAGGCGACCGACCAGGACCCGGAGAGGGGAGCGAGGCAGGGCGACGAGGCACCGGAGAGGGACCCGCAGGCGCCAACCGAGCCCCAGCGCAGGCGAGGCAGGGCGAGCCAGGGGGCAGGGCGGGCGGGACCCCAGCCCTGCGTCTGTGTCCCCTCCCTTTACGGGACACAGACCCCAGGTCGGGGTCGAATTCACCGGGGTGAGAGAGACAAAGTCACTGGAGGAGAAGGGACAGGAGCTGGAGCTGCTGCAGGCGGAGGGGGCGCCTCTGGAGCGCGGTCAGGGACTGGAGCGCGGTCAGGGACTGGAGCGCGGTCAGCTGGCCCGGGAGCCGCTGGAGCGCGGTCAGGACTTGGAGCGCGGTCAGGGGGCGCCTGCCCTGGAGCTGCAGCAGGCGGCTGCAGTGGGGGCGCCTGCCCTGGAGCTGCAGCAGACGGCTGCAGAGGGGGCGCCTGCCCTGGAGCTGCAGCAGGCGGCTGCAGAGGGGGCGCCTCTGCAGGAACTGGAGCGCGGTCAGGAACTGGAGCGCGGTCAGGAACTGGAGCGCGGTCAGGAACTGGAGCGCGGTCAGGAACTGGAGGTGGCTGCAGTGGGGGCGCCTGCCCGGGAGCTGCAGCACGGTCAGGAACTGGAGGTGGCTGCAGTGGGGGCGCCGGCCCGGGAGCTGCAGCAGGCGGCTGCAGAGGGGGCGCCTCTGCAGGAACTGGAGCGCGGTCAGGAACTGGAGCGCGGTCAGGAACAGGAGCTGGCTGCAGAGGGGGCGCCTGCCCGGGAGCTGCAGCAGGCGGCTGCAGAGGGGGCGCCTGCCCGGGAGCTGCAGCAGGCGGCTGCAGAGGGGGCGCCTGCCCGGGAGCTGCAGCAGGCGGCTGCAGAGGGGGCGCCTCTGCAGGAACTGGAGCGCGGTCAGGAACTGGAACGCGGTCAGGAACAGGAACGCGGTCAGGAACAGGAGCTGGCTGCAGTGGGGGCGCCTGCCCTGGAGCTGCAGGTGGCTGCAGTGGGGGCGCCTGCCCTGGAGCTGCAGGTGGCTGCAGTGGGGGCGCCTGCCCTGAAGCTGCAGGTGGCTGCAGTGGGGGCGCCTGCCCTGGAGCTGCAGGTGGCTGCAGTGGGGGCAGCGAAGGCGGCTGCGCAGGCGGCGGCGGCTGCACGGGAGCGGGGTCCGCCGGCAATGGCGGCTGCACGGGAGCGGGGTCCGCCGGCAATGGCGGCTGCACGGGAGCGGGGTCCGCCGGCAATGGCGGCTGCACGGGAGCGGGGTCCGCCGCCAATGGCGGCTGCACGGGAGCGGGGACTGCAGCCCTCTGGAGCAGTAAGAGCTGCCGCACGTCCTCTGCCATACTCACCAGCTCCTCGGGGTCGGAAGCGGGAGTAAATGCTGCAAAGCTCCTCTGGAGTCGCTCCGCTAGCCCCGCTACCTCCGGACTTACTGGAGGGACCAGTTCCCCCCAGATCCTCCAGAACAACCCCTGGAGGGCAAAGAACTGGGAGGCGCAGTTCACCGGCTTCCCTAAGTGAGGCGCGGGCAGCGCCTCCGGGGTGGTTACTGCAGGGGGAGAGAGCTGTGTGTCCGTGGGCGTTAACGGAGGGAGCTCCTCGGGACAGGCAATCGCCGGTCTCCTCCTCCTTCTCCGGCGCCCAGCGGCGGCGAGAGGTGGTGCGATGTCCTGAGAAACAGGCGGTGAAAGGATCGGCTCCGGGTAAGGGTAGAGGAAGGGCTCCTCGTCCTCATCCTCACTGGAGAGCCAGTACTTCCACACGGGATCGGGGTAGTGTGTGGTCAGCTTCCGGGCTGGAGGTAGAGCGGGTACTTCCCTCTCATTCTCCTCCGAAGTGATCCATAGCCGGGAGAGCGAACAGGCTCCCAGGCGGATCGTCTCCTCCGGTCCTCTCCTCCTTCTCCGGGGGCCTTTCCTTTTGTGGTCTGTCATTCTGTCACGATCGGGTACGGGTGAAGCGGCGATCGTGCGGGCAAGCAGGCAAGCAGGAAGCAGGAATACGGGGCAAACGGGAGTTTAATACGAGGACAGGGACCGGGAAACAGCTCACGCTTACGAACATCAGACATTAATGACAGACAAAGCAAACTGGGGAGACCAGGACTTAAATACACAGAACAAGGCAGCAGGAAACAAGACACGACTGGGCAGGATCAGGAAATCACACGTGGGTAATTAGGGGGCGTGGCACACACGAGGAGCGGACGAGCCGGGCATGACAGTTATCTGGCTGGTGTGCATTTTGTTTGGGTCCAAGCACGTCATCTCATGTACAATCGAGTACTTCAGAGGGCATTTATCCAAGGCCTTTTTGCACATTTTTGAGAGCACAATCTGGCAATTTTTTTTAATCTGAAGGACACCAAGGTCACTTCCACTGCCTTTGGCTCCTGACTGTCTCTGACAAAAAGATGGTTTGTCAAATTTCCAGAATCTTTCTGCACACTCAGCCCAAGGTTAACACTACCTCAGCTGTACATATCAAACCAGCTCAAACTCCATGTTATTCACATATTTTTTACTTCACAATTGTTTGATACATTTGTATGTAAAGATACCAGTGAATTCACAGAAGTCCCACCTTGATGACAGCCATTCCTATATCCACCTCCTTTGGACTGAGCCAGAGTTTTTGCCTGTACAACAGCTGTACATGTTGCTACACAACACTTAAACATTCTATTTCCTCAATGAACTATTTTTTTTGCAGCAAAAGCCATGAAGCAGCAATAAAATCTTTAAAATATGCTTACCAATAAATATGGTTCTCCCATTTAAACACATGTAAAGATAAACCATGGATATTTAAAAATCATGGGTTCGTTAATGAGTTTAAATGTTATTGAATGGCTTACCTTAAACTTCTCCAGTAAGTCTTCAGCGGTGGAGTGGCTCATGTACTGTGATCCCAGAACCAGGACTGCACTCGAGAGCCATTCTCATAATTCACCCAATACCTGACATGCACATCCAGTTGTTTTCTTTTGATGGTCCTGTTCATACTTACGTCAAACATGACAACGAAGCTCCCTTTTAATATATGGAGCGAGTCCAAATCGCGCAAGAAAAGCGGTTTTATCTTTACCACAAGTGACCCTGCGAGTCAGGGAACATCACCCTGGAGACGGTGTGAATGTCATCATTGGACGTATAGGAGTGATGTCGGCAAACCGTTTGCAAAGCCCATAGCACTTCTGCTTTCAGTGTGGGTTGAGGAGGATGTACTGAAGGCATTATTTGTCATGGGATCCGGAGACACTGCCAAAACGGGTGTAGGCCTATCTTTAGAGGTTGTACTTATCTCCACTGAATAAACATAAATCTGGGCTTATTCTATACTGAACAAAAATATAAACGCAACACTCTTGTTTCTGCTCCCATTTTTCATGAGATGGACTTAAAGACCTACAATTCATTCCAGATACACAATATTACCATTTCTCTCAAACATTTCTCACAAATCAGTCTAAATGTGTGATAGTGAGCACTTCTGCTTTGCTGAGATAATCCATCCCACCTCACAGGTGTGCCACATCAAGATGCTGATCTGACATCATGGGTAGTGCACAGGTGTACCTTATACTGCCCACAATAAAAGGCCACCCTGGAATGTGCAGTTTTTTGCTTTATTGGGGGTCTGGGGACTCAGAACCGGTCAGTATCTGGTGTGACCACCATTTGCCTCATGCAATGCAACACATCTTCTTCGCATAGAGTTTATCAGATTGTCAATTGTGGCCTGTGGAATGTTGGTCCACTCCTCTTCAATGGCTGTGCGAAGTTGTTGGATATTAGTGGGAACTGGTACACGCTGTCGTATACGCCGGTCAAGCACATCCCAAACATGCTCAACGGGTGACATGTCCGGTGAGTATGCTGGCCATGCAAGAACTGGGACATTTTCAGCTTCCAAGAACTGTGTACAGATCCTTGCAACATGGGGCCGTGCATTATCTGTCTGAGTGGCTGGTCTCAGACGATCTTGGAGGTGAACCTGCTGGATGTGGAGGTCCTGGGCTGGTGTGGTTACACGTGGTCTGCGGTTGTGAGGCCGGTTGGATGTACTGCCATATTCTCTGAAACGCCTTTGGAGACGGCTTATGGTTGAGAAATGAACATTCAATGCACGAGCAACAGATCTGGTTGACATTCCTGCTGTCAGCATGCCAATTGCACGCTCCCTCAATGCTTGTGGCATCTGTGGCATTTTGCTGTGAGACAAAACTGCACATTCCAGGGTGGCCTTTTATTGTGGGCAGTATAAGGTACACCTGTGCACTACCCATGATGTCAGATCAGCATCTTGATGTGGCACACCTGTGAGGTGGGATGGATTATCTCAGCAAAGCAGAAGTGCTCACTATCACACATTTAGACTGATTTGTGAGAAATGTTTGAGAGAAATGGTAATATTGTGTATCTGGAATGAATTGTAGATCTTTAAGTCCATCTCATGAAAAATGGGAGCAAAAACAAAAGTGTTGCGTTTATATTTTTGTTCAGTGTACATTGATTTACAGAATCAAATTTAAAAAACAAAAATACACTGATTTTATACAGATTACTAACTTTTGGGGATCACAATACAAATCTAAATATTTTAGACAAGTTACTTATCTGCTTATTGAATGGTGGGCGAAAAAAATATCTGTATAGTGTCCATTATCTAAAACCCCGCAATGACGTAGTTTGTGTTGTTCTTAAAATAATATTAACTTAAACGGTCAATCTGATTTTCTGGAGGAAAAATAATAGTTTTGATGAATCAACAGCTTGGGAAAATAGTCGCTAGATTAATTCAAAGAAAAATTGTCTGTAGTTGCACCTCAACAGTATAACCAGTGATAATACTATATAAATAAAATTAAAGTAATGGCACCAGCATAGACAGACACAGTAACAGTACAGAATGAGGTAACAGTGGCAGTGTGAGGAAATGTCAGCGTCACTGGCTGGTTAACAGCAATGGGGAGGAAACTTGTCTCTAAATCTGGAAATGCTTGTGCAGATGGATGGATGGAAGGTGAAAAGTGACAGTGCTGGGTGGCTAGAGTCTCTCAAGGTGCTGCTTGCTTTTCTGAGGCAGCACCTGAAGACGATGCCTTTGACCGCCAGAAGCTGTGTGCCCGAGGAACTGGAAGCTGTTGAAGCCTCTACAGCATCCTCTGCGATGTAGATAGGACTTTGGGGAGTCATCCGTTTGCGAAAGTCCAGGATCAGCTCCTTGGTTTCTCTAGCGTTGAGGGTGATGTTGTTATACATGGTGAAGAGCTGGGCCTACAAATCCCAGCATTCAAGAGGTGAAAATACAGACTTAGAGGGAATTTGGGAAAAGTGAAAAAATCCTCTTTACTCGTGTCTGTATAAATCTCACCAAGCGTAACTTTGCAGATTAAAGACTGGCTGAGAGTGTAAATGTAAACGCTGATAAGGAGTCAGGAACAAAGTGCTCATGTAGTGCACACCTGGGTCCAGAGGGCCCTTGTTCAGATGGAAAACTGAACAGGCATCTTTTGTGCTAAATGACAGCCGGTGCTGCTCAAGATGATGGACACTATGGGGAAATAAAAAAAAAAAGAGTTTTGAATGAAAAGACACACAAGAGTAACAGTGCAGCCTTGGTCACGTCTCCCCAGCTCATGACTGGACCAGGCTCCACGTTGACCCCAAAACTGGCTTTACACACAGGAAACTCACTGAAACTCAACACAACATTGTCCTGATCTTGCCTGGGGAGTTTCACCTGGTTACTGAGATGACCGGCAGCACAGACAGTCTTACCAGCAACAGATATGCTATTAAGGGGTGCGAAGCGTCTGCTGCCAGCACATGGCTTTATATCTGTCGGCTGCATTTGCGCTGCTCCTCCCTCCTATAAAGAGGACAGTTGAACAGCAGTGTGAAGAAAGGGCACAGAAGCAGAAGTCAGTGGAAAAAGCCCCATTACTAACCCTAAGCCCAACTTACTGCAAACAGCCCACTGTATTTCATATGTCTGCTTCATATTTTCCATTTAATTGCCATAATCTCTGGCAGTCAGTGACAAAAGTTATTTACCCTTAAACAGTACTGAGATTGAGTAGAGTGAGGTACTTAAGCGGTATTATGGAAGAATAAAAGCTGAGTCCCATGTCCAGGCGAGATGCGTAGCTGACAGGCTGATGAATGTTTCAAACTCTTACCTCCACCGTACTGACAGGAACGGCGAGCTGCTGTGGCATCATGGCATTAAACTTCTGTTTCTCCAGGGAAGAAAACAACCAAGACCAACCTTAATAATCCACACACTTTGAAGACTGACATAAATGGTAAATATGAGACGTAAATATCATCCAACACTACCAGGTACTCAGTGAATACTCAGTCATGCAGAAATATAATCTAAAGTTATAATTATGGGGACACGTGGCCGTCCACTGCAGGTGACAATGTCCTAAACTCTTTCATACTTAAAGAACACATACAGTTATTACTTTGTAAGGATGCATAAAACTCCAGTTCAGTAAATTTATGGAATATATACTGCAGCAACTACTTTATAGTCATTTATTAAGTAACTGACTTATTTCTTCCCTGCGGGAACTTGTAATTATGCTGAAATAAAAATGTAACTTAACAGCGTTAAAAAGAACTCAGGAATCCAGTCCAAAATGCTTTAGTTTGACATGTGATCAAAATTCAAACTAAATTTCATAGAGTAAACTAATACATGATAGCATCCATGCAAAAGATCAACGGCAGAACAGGGGCTCTTAAGGCAGACTGCATTAAAAAGGAATTAATCATCTCTCTCAATTTAAATTTGGGATAATAATTCTCTTCAGAAGCCTCCATAGAATAGTGCATCCATCCCCTCACTTATGTGTAGAGACATATCCTAAGGCTCTGGCAACAACATTCAGGTCAACAGCATCAAAAATTTCACAGCTAGTTTTAAAACTTGTTTTTCACTTTACGTTACAGCAAGTTAGTTAATATTAAATTATTGCAACGTGCAGATTAATAGTCAGAAAAGGTTTTTGAAATTTACATAATGATAAATGAGAACTATATTTGATTACTAATTACTGTTGACTAATTTCCTGTCTGGACTTTTCCCCCTTCATTGTTAAAAGTCATTATATGTCTGGGTGCCAGTCAGTGGAAGCACACAGACACCTGGCCTATTCATTCAGCACCAGCCCATCAAGTAGAGAATTCAGCACCACGGACAGTGACCTGTGTTACTATGACATCAGGTCATTGGCTCTAAATATTTTTCTAGAAATAACTAAATGGCTCTATTGTAGAAATTTCCAGCCAGAGACTGGGTTCCTATATGAAGAGAATATTATTATTCAGACAAAGAAAATAAACTACAGAAAACTAGCTCTGCATGTCATCTCCCCTTTACTCCTTAAGCAGGGCACACGCACATCAACAAGTACCAATGCAGCAAATACAGATGAACAATTTCACAGCTTCAGAAGAAGTCAGATTTCTGTGTAATTCAGAGATTGTCAAAGACTTCTGATAGAACATTTTCTGCACTTGAGTCTAATTTCAAGATAAATTGCACCTGGGTCTATTAAAACAAGGTGATGCTGCCTGACCTACCAACCAAGGCTGGGGAGGAAACGTAGGAATACAAGGAAAGCAAGGAAGAAAAGCAGCCACCCTATCTCATGGTCACGGACACAAACATCAGGGAGTGTTATGAAGAAGACACCACACTTAGGACCATTGGTTTTACGCAGTGAATTACACCAGAGAGAGTTTTTACATTCTAGCTGTGTTATGTAACATTCCTCAGCCTTCAGCTTTTTTCCCCACACAATGCAGGACATGCAGGGGTGCCAAACAAAACAGTGGAGCTGCAGTGTAGCCAATTATTTCTTTCAGTAGTTTTAAGATGGTTTGTGAGGTTGTGTGTTAGAGATGGCGGTG
Source organism: Brienomyrus brachyistius (assembly GCF_023856365.1). Taxonomy (NCBI): domain Eukaryota; kingdom Metazoa; phylum Chordata; class Actinopteri; order Osteoglossiformes; family Mormyridae; genus Brienomyrus; species Brienomyrus brachyistius. The sequence goes on along the minus strand of NW_026043093.1, from coordinate 27,016 downwards.
AGCAACACTGAGGCATCTCAGGGAACCATGTTGCCCATATTAAAAAACATGCACGCATGCAACTCAGGCAATCCAGCATTTCTTATTTCAGTTACGTATGACACTGCATGTTGCGGTTTTACATGTTCACTACAAGTCAGTGGTTTTTTCCTTGTATGATTATGGCCACATTCACACCAAAAACACACTAGACATACTGTACAAGGCACTCAAGGGAAAAATTCTCAGAACACAAAGTGAATGTATCAACCGAAGAAGGATTTTTCCTTTTCGGAATATTCATTTTTTTCCATGTGGAACCACTGTCCATGATTCAATTGAGTGCATTCAAAGAATGATACATCAAAACTAATAGTGACAAAATATTCATTTAATATGCATTGTACATGAATGTAGGACTTAGATGTTGATGAATTTCTCATCAGTGAAGGGCATATACACTTAAGGGGTATTATGAAAAAAAAAGTTGAGAACCCAGAAGTAACTATCCGATTAAAGATGTAATCTGGTACATGTGCAGACCAGTGATGGATATGTAAATGATTCAAATTGCAAGGAGTTGGCATGTTTAATCACCAGACACAGGATGCCTCGTAGTCACATTAGACAGTGTTAACGGCACTTGACGGAGTTTGATAGGGTTGCATTGCGGGTTTACATGAAGCCAGGTGGTCATGTGCTGCAATTGCATGTGGGCCATGCGGATATCACAGTGGCCTGATATTGAAACCAATGGGCACGTGAGGCATCCACACACGTCGTGAAGTTTCTGGTCATCCAAGACAGACCACGCCAAGGAAGGATCGTCGGATTGTGCTCCAAGCATCACAGATCCCCATGACACCTGCGCCTGATATATGGACACAGCTACTGGACTCTCTACAACACCCTATATCATCGTGTCGCGATGACTGGCATCAGCTGGACTACGGGTTCACCGTCCCATGCATAGGCTGCCGTTCACAATAGCACAGAAACGGTTGCGTTTGGAGTGGTGTAGTCACTGGGAGGCATGGACTGATGGACTGATGACGACTGGCGTCCTACCATGTTCAGCGATACATCTCAGTTCTGCAGTACCACAGATGACCGTCATGTGCGTATGGTGGCGCTGCAGGGAGAGGAGCAATCCTGCCAATGCTGTGGAGTGACACACCACACTCTGACGGCACAGTGGTACACCAGTGACATCCTAGTAGTATCCGGGCCCAGGGGTGTGCTATACCCTACTGACATGGGACCAGCAGTGTGACCATACCGCCAACTCCGTGGTCCGTTTGATCTGATGATTATAATCATCGCGATACAGTCACATGCCCTTTCATCACATGCAGATTTCATTTTCACAACTTAGTCTGTTGCCCTTCACTTTTTTGCCACTGAGTTTGTGTTTTGACACTAAGTTGATGGGAATTGATTATTTAAGCGTCATCTAAAGAGCTTATATTAATTGGGTAAATTGCATAAGACTCACATGGTATTTTGAAAAGATTCCCATATGCGCTGATTAGCTGGGGTTGATCCAAGCAGCTGTGCACTTTTCTCCTGTAACATAAAAGTTTGCTTTTAGGACAGAAAACAAGGTTAAGACCATATTATGTAGTTTACATCTATCAAAATAAAACCAAAGTCACTGTTACCAAAAGAGTAACCATGTGTTATCAAATTTCCTAACATTTTGCTTCATCTTACTTTGGATGCCCATGGTTAGGAGAGAAGCAGAAATCTGCTCAATCATAAGAAAGACTTTTATTGCTACAGGGAGTGAGATCTTGTTGCAGGTGACAAGGCAGGATAGAGTGTGTTTAGAAAAATAATGAAGAGGGAATGTGAGTGTGAGCTATCGTGGCATCTGTGTATAACCCAATATGGCGGCATCCTTCTGAATGTAAATAACATAGCCGGCTTAATTAGCTTAATCAAGCGTAATTGAACTAAGGAAAATTTAGCAATATACTTTCCCTGCTTGGTGTGATAAATACAGCAGCAGCTGCTGGTGGACGGGCTACAAACAGACATCAAGAAGAAATCCCACCTCACAGCCATTTACTGTACCAAACCCCTTAATGTAACTTGTAAAGATGTAGGTATTGGCGTATTCACACATTCATTTGCAGTGTCCACTTCCTGTCCAGTAAATTTGGCAGGACGGAATTTGAATAACCTATAGGTCTGACTCATGTATGCGGCTGAAGGAGTAAAGATAGAATGGGTGAAGAATCCTGTTATACAGTCCTAGTAGACCGAGAACCACCTGATTGCTACTGTAGTTGGAATCAAGGGCTGAGCTGCATGGTGGCCTGGGGGACAATCATGAAAACACAGACCCACTGATATCCTCAAAACCCACAATCAAAAGGGGAGTCAGGCACGGTGGCCAACCACTTGGCCCGTTAAGCCACATGGTGGCCCGATGAGCAGGCAAACACACTATGGGCTAAGGGGTACAAGACAGAGGAGAGAATAGGATGGCCAGTGACATGTGAACAGGACAAGGCAGGGATGGATTCTGACATAGGTACCATACTACTTTGTTTAAATATGCCCAAGTGCATAGAATGTTTTAGTGCAAGTCTTAGACAATGGTATCTCTGAATGACACCGCAGTCTGACTCTTCCTGAAGGCCCTGAGAAGTTGTTTGTATGCACTTGCTGCCTTGACACTTGCTGATGTGCGTGTGCTCTGCTTGAGCAGTAAAGGGGAGATCACATGCAGAGATGATTTTCTGTAGCTTCTCAGTCCGAGTAAAAATAAAATCTTCTCGTTATATAGGAACCAAGTCTCTGGCTGGAAATTTCTACAACAGAGCCATTTAGTCATTTATAGAAATATACAGAGCCAATGAAGGAACCAGATGTCACAGCACAGTAACACAGGTCACTGTCCGTGGAACTGAATGAATAGGATAACCGGCCAATGTGTTTGTGTGCTTACACTGATTATATGTCAGGGGGGAAAATATTTATATCCATTGTTGCGATGAACGTCATTCCAGCAAGTGGTTACGTCGTTCACGCAAGTGGTCATGCGGAACCAAAGTTTACTCACCTGTGTGCACCCGAGGGGAAGGCATTAACGGACGCACCTGCTCTTTATTTTGGATAAAGTCGGCAAAACGCATTGGTAGCGCGACAAGCAAAGGGTCAAATCTACACCAAGTGCTTCTGGAACTGTGCTGCGATTGTGTACTGAAAAGTAGACTCTGAACGGACAGCCGGTAAGACCATGAACCATGCGTGTTGGACTTTGTTGCAAATGTTATTTGTAGCAAGCACTACCTGTTGCGAGTGGGGTTTATTTCTTAATGGGGTGCGCTAATGAGGCATTGAGGCGCTGGTGCTGGCTTGTAACATTATATGAGTTGTGGTATTTGACTGTATTAGGAATAAATGGTGTGCTGTAAGTGTCTTAATGACAATATGTGGAATGCTGTTTTATTGATTCAGATGTTTGCATTAATGCGGTTTAAAAGGGGGGGGTTCTATTTTTAGTTTATCTAAAAGTTAAATATTAAATTGCTAAAAAGAAAAAAAAAAAGTATTAAGGGTGAACTTTCCTTTTAATAATTCATATGGGCAGAAGTGTTAAACCTATTGTTCGATTGTCTAATTGGTTAGCTTTTCATTGCAATTTATTGCGTTGAGTAACTCATTTATGTGTTTCCCCAGTGGTTTGATCTTAAACTTTGATGTTTGGAGGAATTTTATTCAGAACAAGTTATGTATAATTGTGTGGAAATTTGAAGCTGAGATTGGTCATTCATTGTATATTTTGTGTGTATGTATGTATGTATATATATATATATATATATATATATATATATATATATATATGCATTTAAAGTAAAATTTTGTGTTTGCTCATAAGATAGATTGGTGAAAGTTGGTGTTTTGTGGTTTAAGGTTTTTCACCTGTAAATGCCTGGCTTGAGGAAAGCGAAGATAAAATAAAAAGGGATAAAGAGTCCAAAAAGAAGGCCTGGTTATTCTGAGTGAAATCCAGTTATATGTTCAGTTTTGGTACATCTCTATCAAGTGAGGGGTAAAGCACAGTAAGAATTGTGATCACTTGACAATCATTGAGGGGAAAAATGTAAAAATATATACAGTAAGGACAATATAATCGTAATTTAATGTATCCCTTCTGCTCTTTAAAAAGCACAATGTCTGACTGACAAATATGTCTATTATTAGCACATTTTAATAATTTAATTAATATTAAGCAGTACACCTATTTCCTGTAATCACTCTGCGTTAAAGCAATTTTTAAAACTAGCTGTGAACTGGATGCTGTTCTGACTGTTGTTGCCATGGTGCCTTATTTACTTTCAAATCGCATTGTCCACAACCTGATCAAAGGACCAAACTTTAAAATCAGTGCAGGGTAGTGTCGCAAGTAGTGATGCTTAGGCTTTAACCTATGTCCTGGAAAGAAAGAAAATCTACAAGCAAGATATTCTTGGATAAGAACGTCAAGGTATGCAACCTCTGGCAATAAAATTTTCTGTGCACAAATCAGCTCCACAATGTCTTTTAGCTGAAGGGTCAACTGCCAATCATCATCTGTGGGCTCTTTCACCTTGTCACACATGATCACAGGAAGAAGTCTTAGAAAATTCCAGTTCTGAACAGCCTGACCATAAAGCTTTACTCCATTGGAGTTTACTGCACATGGCTTACTCAACACATCAGAGCCACTGTACTTAAATTTCTTAATGCGTCTATTCAGAATTGAATAAGTGAACCACTTTTTTTGCTTGATGAAGTACTTCAGGTAAAGGGCTAAATCATAGGAAAGGATACCCTCAAAAATGTCATGGCCTAAACAAGGTGGCAGGCCAGGCATACAAACATCGAAGTAATTCAATGAATTAAAACTCAGATATTATACCTTCAACGTTTTGTTGTTCCTCAGACTGTAAAATGCATTTGGATCTGTTTGAAAATCTGTTCGGGTTGTCCGGCAATACCTGCAGAAATATTCAGAAAAACTAAAATTTTCTGTAAATCCACCGATATTATGAGACCCCAAATTGTCCCCTGCAATGCACAAAACAGTCCCTTTAACTTTTTCCTCTGCCACCGTTATTCCATTGTCTTCCAGGTCTTTTAAGTCTGCAATGAGCCTTGAGAAAACTTTGTCATGGCCAAAGTGTTTGAAGTCTTTTTCCTGACACAGCATTACAAGTGACATGTGGTCTGTACTTGATGAGGTGGTAAATTAGCCAGAGACAAATATACAGCTACTACTTTGTGCTGCTTTTTGCTGAACCTAATGGGTTCACCGCCTCAAAAGAATCTTGATATAGAATTAGTTTTAGACATGATGGGTTTTGAGAAAAGAACTCATTGTTTTTATATACCTGACCATCACTGACATCACAAAGCACATCAGTGTATGGTACGTATGTACCCTGTGCAGCACAATTCTGCCATAAGTCTGACTCCAGTAAATGTCTCAAAGTGTCTTTCAATGGAACATAGTAGGCAAACCTCTGTGACCTTGTTTCATCCCTTCCTAAGTACAACTTTACAGGTTCTGTGTATCTAAACATCTGTTTAAAAGCCCTAGTTCTTGAAAAATTGGTTCTCATTGGTCCTTCATGACTAATGGTGAAAAGGTCAGATTCCTTCACAACATCACATATACTACCAATAACCTCATCTGTTAATTCAGTTAAGTCACTTTTCAGGAATGCACTTAATTTATTCAAAGTATATGTCTGTCCTAGTTCATGTATGCTTAGCATCTCTTCAATAATATTTTGTATAGTTGATGCTGGCAGAAGAAACTGCCCATGTAATTTCAAGTAGAAAAGAGAAATATTTCTAAGAAAAAGGTCACTGAAATTTTCTGTAAGATGGACTTCACCTTCATCAGTCTCACTAAATCTCTCTGTAGGGCCTGTAACTAACGGTTCAGTTTCAAGAAACTGAGAAACTGTCTCCTTATTAAGATCTCTTATACTGTCCACAGAACATTGTCTGTGTTTCCTGGACATGTAGGCTGTAAACGACGATCTCACAGTGAACGTATGGTCGCATCCTGTCACCGGACATGTCACAACACGTCCTTCGGCTATATGTTCCTTTAAGTGAGCTGTTAGTGATCTGACATCGCGACATTGGCGCTGGCACATAGACATATTACACGTAAACACCGTAAGGGCATTTGTAGTATCAATATATGAATCTGTGTTATGTTTACGGTAAAAATGAGCCTTAAATTCCCCATATGAACGAAACGTATTGTGGCAATCTGTAGCGCCACACTTGAACACGCATCGTGGTTCATGACGGTGAAGTTTGACATGTAAAACATGTTCCCTAAGGGTTTGCACTGATGTTCCACAGAAATAACAACTAAACATTGTAACTGCGTGAACAAACACGCACTCTATTGCTGTTTTAAACACCTAAATGCTGTTTCACATCCCGCTTGCAAATCTAAGTTTTACATGTGCTGCCAAGATACGTTCATGCGCCGTCAACACGGTACATGCTACTCGTGTTTAAAACCACACACTGCTTAACACTGCTTAAAACGATTTAATTTAACTTACCAATTTGCCCAGACACATTTATTTTATTTTATATTCCCACTAGTTTGTAGATTTTTTTTAAATGTTATGTTTGTTATTGGGTGCTTTCCACTTCATGTACCCACATACAGCGCTGGCTTAAAGCAATACATTCTGGTCCTGACGCAATGCATTGTGGTTAGATTTTTATCGTCCGCTGCATTATGTCACCATGTCACGTCGTACAAAAACCTCGCGAGAGCAAGACAGATCATCCTGCACCTCTTAAGTGTTATGTAGTTTTGCCTGAAACGCAAAAATAAAACAAAGCAATTAAAGCCGATCAGTGGCTCAAATTCTGCTGTAGCGATTGAAGAACTTTTGTCGGAAGTTGGATTCGAACCCACGCCTTACTTCGGAGAACAGAATACCCCTTACTTTGAAAGGCCATTTTCGCTGCGCAGGAGGCTTTAGACCGCTCGGCCATGGGGCAGTTTCCAGTTGAACCCTAAGGAGTAGGTTAAGTCCAGCCTTGGCTTCCAAGCTGACGTTTTTCTACATATGTGCTTGTGTATCATGGACAGTAAGAGGGGGCAGGCAAGGAGAGAATTTCTCTCTTTGGGGATCAATAGAGTGTTGTTATTATAACGTCTAAAACGTATGATGGTCTGTCGATAAATCAATAACAATATCAATGAAGTCAATGTTTATCTAAAGGAATCAGAATTCAGGAAAAGCCAGGGGCCGGACCGAGTGTAGGGGGCGTGGCCAGAGACAGCCTGCTGACTGTTCCAAATCATGGGTGCATGTTACAAGTCCGGAACATATTTTAACTTAGTACTAACTTAGCATCATATTTGATCTGATTCGACTGAATATCCCAGGTTTCCATCTCTCATGCATCTGGTGTGACGTGTTTTCAGACTCTCAGGCTGGCGCAAAGAAATCTTACGGGAATTGAACGTCTCACTCCGGTCAGCTGACCAAAGTTGGTAACCTTGGTATTGTGTGTAGGAGATTCGGTATAACTATAATTTCGTTCTCCATTTACATGCCCGTAGTGTCTTTAACCGGCTGCACAAACTGGATCCGCCTCCATTACGACACAACTTTGCCCTTATTGGCTTAAGAATTTAGTCACATACATGACGTATATCTGCTATTTCTCCCGAGAAGCAGGTAAAGCAGTGGTAACTGCTTTGTAGTTAATTTACCTGGTAAAATTAAGTTTAAATAAATGATATAAATACTGTAATAGTACTCGTGAGCTTTGTTTATTTGTTATTAGTTATTGTAATGTTGCGCTGCTTTATTTGTTTAATCGTCTAGTCTGTGGAGACATTCAAGTTAATCAAATAAGAATTGCACTGTACACTGTACATGACCATAAAAACTTTGTATCCTTGAAATAAATGTTTTTGATCTTTTCCTTGGCAGTTATCTTTTTACACAGGGCCTCTATGTACACGATAGTTTTTTTTTTCACGACTAACAGTATGGATCAGGAGTTGGTTATTGTAAAAGAAGTAATGTGCATGCAGGTGATATTTGTATAGATTTATCCACACCCTTGTAGCAGTGCTGCCATTGCAGTCAGATCTCGCAAACTAGGAGTATTAGTTGTCTTTATTTCTCTTTATTTCTTGACGCCAACCCTCTCCATTAATCCGGGCTTGGGACTGGCACCTACCTGAGCTGGCTTGCTCCCTTAAGTGGCTGGGTTAGGCTAAACTATATATATATATTTACCAAGACTACAATAAAACATCTCGAAATGTGTAGTCTAGCAAAACGCAGTTTAAAGAAGGTAGCCTACCTGGCGAAATTGCAAACAAATTAAGGGCGTTAGGCAGCCTTTCCAAACCGCTTATCCTACTGGATCGCGGGGGGTCTGGAGCCTATCCCGGAAGCAATGGGCACGAGACAGGGAACAACCCAGGATGGCGGGCCAGCCCATCGCAGGGCACACTCACACACTATTCACTCACGCATACACTCCTATGGGCAATTTAGCAACTCCAATTAGCCTCAGCATGTTTTTGGACTGTGGGGGAAACCAGAGTACCCGGAGGAAACCCCACGATGACATGGGTAGAACATGCAAACTCCACACACATGTGACCCAGGTGGAGACTCGAACCCGGGCCCTAGAGGTGTGAGGCAACAGTGCTAACCACTGCACCACCATGCTGCCCCCTAAATGGAAAACCATTAAATACAAAAGGAAAACAAAAGTGCTGTAAGACTGTATACTTATGTGTATGTTAGTAAAGGCTGTAGCTGACACAACGGACCCCCCTAATTAGAAAGGGGTAATTGTACACATGTGGCATCCAGTATGTTCTTCTATAACAGTTTTTTAAAAAAAAAAAAAACTCACATTACACAAATTGGCACTATCAAAACGAGGATTATGGGGAAAATGGGGACTGTGATGGAGATTACATACACGTAGGCATGGTATTTAGTTTTTTTTAATCTGGTCACCTTCCAGAGTAATTGTAAACTAAAACCATCTTCACCCTATTTGATTCTTTATAAATGGACAATCAGTCGTGCAGTAAATGGGGGTATAGAGAGACACAGAGCTTGTCTAACAAGAAACCCTGGGAAGCTAACATTAATAGGGTGGGTATGGATAGCAAAACCATTGATACAGATTACAGATTTATATCTCACCTGAACCCTGGCGGGCTCCGTGCCAATAGGGGTTGGGATTAGGGTTAGTTAACTTAAGTAGTAATATTGATGTGTATATTCTCCTATTCTCCAGTCAGTGAATCGTGAAACGTAATGTTAATATGTTTCTATACCTATATGTTCTGCTTAAAAACCCATAAAGGCAAGCACAGTGTTTAGACATTCTGTTACTTAGACTAGTAAACACTAAGATCCTTCAGCTTTCAATTAACCTGACACAACAGTCTAAACAACAAATGTGTGCCATGTCATTTGTCATCTTTACATCTTGTATCCTTTATATGGTAATTGGATTTTCAAGGTGGAATTGCAGGTCGATCATTTTAAGGATCTAGATGTAAACCTCCCTGGTGTTGCTTTAATATTTTTTTTGCACAATTTGCTTCACACACTTCCTCCAGCAGAGAAGCTTACAATACTACACCCCACCAAATGACTGGATGATGCCTTTTTATTTAAGGTCTGGCTGTGAGCCTCGATTACCGATACACTATCTTCAGGCTCCTGCCGGGATCAGTCAGTATGGTGGACCTTTGGAGGAATGGGTACAAAACCATCAGGAAAGTTTGCAGGTGCTTCAAGAGTATGTGAAGGCTTAGTTGGAGGAACAAGCCACACCACGAAATCGGAAACACAATGAGTTGGTTAATGATTAGGGGTTTGATGAAGGTCAGCTGGTGTGTTTGCGGAACCATGTTCGAGGTAAAATACAGGATCATTGGGATGCCTGTTTGTATATGGTAGTTCGGTGTCCCCAAGATCAGGGTGCAGTTTACTCTGCAACTCCAATGGAGGGGGACGGGGTTGTCCGTCAAGTTCACCGAACAGAGTTGCGTCCAGTACCACAGGGGGTTGTTATGTCAGGGGAAGATGTTCTGGTAATGTCTCCTGAGTCTGGGTTGCCCACAGGGGCAACAGAAATGGAATCGGATGAGGACTCTGTGATTTTACGGGGACAGGGCTGGTGGGAGGGGTCGCAATAGAGCATCCACAAGTAGGCCTCGTATAATGGAGGAGGTTATGTCCCCCCCGAGGTGTAGAGACCAGTTAAACGTTCGGTGAGGTCCACCACTGGTCATCATACCAACCCTTATAAGTTACCACGGTCAGTGAATGATCGTTCGGTTGGGGAGGAAGACCAGTGGTTTGGGGATAGAATTCTTAGCTGTGATCGTTGGGTCATCAATTTCATTTTGGGGGATGGATTGTAGCCAGGCAATTATAGGCAGGTATAGGAACTGCAGTTCGGACTGGAGGCATAGCCGGGGCGAGATGGCTGTGCATGTTCCGATGGTAGGGCATATTGGCAAAGGAGCAGGCACGGGAAAGACAGGCAGGGTCCTGATAGATTTGGTGGAGCATCGGCGGGCATATTGAATTTGCAGTGTAGCAGCCTTTCTGTTTGCTTGTTTCAGGGGTGAACAATCTTATCCGCAAAGGGCCGGTGTGTATGCAGGTTTTCGCTGCAACTCCCTAATTAGATTTCTAATTAGAGGACTGATTAGCTGAAGAGTCCTTGCCTGCTCAGGTTTTGAAGAGCTGACCTAAAGGTTACCCCAAAAACCTGTTTTTTTTTTGTTTGAATGGGGCAGTGAGTCATGGGGTAAACTACTGTTCTTTAGGGGTTTTCAAGGTGGAATTACGGGTCGATAATTTTAAGGATCAGGTTGTAAACCTCCCTGGTGTTGCTTTAATATGTTTTATCTGAGGTTGTATCGTGTATTATCAAGCCAGCCGGCTTAGTGGCCTCGGGAGCGGGGTTTAGTGGGAGCAGCTGGCTAGTTTTATTTTCTTTTTTGTTTGTGTCTTTTTCTTTGTTGTATGTATATTTTGGGTTCATTATTAGGCAGGCTGGGCCTTTTGGCACCTGTAGTCTGGGTGCTGGATTGCCCATAGGGGTCTTTTTTATTGCTGTGATTTGCTGTGTCATTCACTAGTGTGATTTGTGCTGGATGTGTTTTTAAGGTTGTGCTGTGGCGTGTACCTGAGCAAACTTTGGGCAACCTGTTCTCTTGTTGGCTTTATTGACAAAGGGTGGATTAGTCTAATTACGGCCTGCTACAAATAGCTGCATATAACGTATAAAAAAAATCACCTTATGGGTGCTCCGTAGGGTAGCAAGATCTTGAGTTTTTTTACAGTACTCGGGTACGTTTTAAAATTTTCGACCAATCAGCAAACATTATTCTGACAGCATAGCTGGGAAACCAATGAAAAGTGAGTGCAACGTTCTAGAACTTGACTTCGGGTTGACGCTCCCTATAAAAGAGCTGGGTACTGCTTCAAGGCGTTCAGTTGGCGCTACCTCCTGATAGAGTAGCACTGTACGGCTCTTGTTCCGTAAAACAACATCAAAAGGATGAAAAAAAAAACAATTTTTAAAGAAGACGAAAAAAACATCGTCTAAAAAAATAAGCCAAAAAAATAATATCCGAAGAAGGAAAAACATGCAAAGTAAAAAAAACAAACAAAAATAAAAAACAATATCCAAAGAAGAAGGAAAAAAACATCCAAAGGGAGAAAACAAGAACTGAAGGGCAAACGAGGTAGGAGGAAATACAAATTTCGTTTCAGCACCGTTGGAGTGCCAAGCCGTGAAAAGCATTTGGCCAGAAGACAAGGTAAGTGTTGTAGCTGTTATTTTAAAACAGCGCTTTTCAAAATGCTGCTTTATAATCGTTTGAGATCGTTAGCCAGTGTGACAGCTGAAGGCTTTTTGAGTTTACCAACATAAAGTTTTATTTCTGTATTAGGACATTGTCAGGAACAATGATGTGTTCATCGCTATGATGTGGTCAAAAAGCGATGCATTGAATCTTAGAAACATTTGTGATTTTTCAAACAATGCTTTTCCTTTTATTTAATCAGTAAAATTTCCATCGGTTTTATATAGTGCCCCTTGAAATATGTCTTTAGCTCATTTTCCGGGCATTTTACTAGAATGCATCCTGAGAAATACACAAGCTCTGCTGCATTTCCGTGCCTCGATGTTTAGTGCCGAGTATAATTGTTGCAGTTGCCTTTTATATATTCCATGAGACCTGTTGGTACCAAGAGAAGTGTGAGACTGTCAGGGTGAATTTATCATACAATCGCACGCATAAATACCTGAGGGTTGCCAGTCCTTTTGCGTTGTTACAGGAGGACTAGAGCTGACGAGTGTGTTTCTACACACTATCAAGGGCATTGTAGTACAGTTTTCTCAGGTGGGAGAATGCTGCCGATCTCCTATTTGACAATACAGCCCTTGATATATTAGAATATTACAGAACTAGAAGCCTTTTGCAAGGAAGAATGTGAGAAAATCCCAAGTACAAGAACTGAAAGCCTTTCAGCTGGCTATAAGAAGCGCTTGTAAGCTGTGATATCTGGCAGAGGAGGTGTTACTAAGTACTGATTACGTAGGGTGCCCAAACTTTTGCAGAGTGCCATAATAATGTTTTTATTTTGTAATTTTGTTCAATTTATGGCATAAAAAGTAACTATTCATCAATGTTTGCTGAAAATATTGTGTATTTTCCCCCCAGTTCCTAAAGAGACTGTATTAACTGATATTGTTGCTTTTGTAATTGAAAAGATGTTATTTGTCAAGGGGTGCCAAACCTTTGCATAAGACTGTACACAGTGTGTGTATGTGTTTATGTGAGTGTGTGTCTGTGTGTGTCTTTATATATATATATGTGTGTGTGTGTGTATATATTTCTGTATATGCATGTGTATATATATATTTATATATAGTTCACACACATTCAAACTTATTTGAATACACATTCAAAATAATTTTTATTATTATTATTTTCGTTTTTTTTTTTTTTTGTGTTTTAAAATGTTTTATTTTTGCAATGAAAATAAAAATAAAGCAGTCCTCCGTAGAGGAGGGGTGGTGGAGGGAATATATATATATATATACATATATATAAAATAATTGTCACACAACCTGGGTGACATGCCTTGCCTGCTCACCCAGTTTTAGTGCACCTTAGTTATTCATAATGACCATCTAGTCTCGATACACCCATGAATATATATGTATATATATATATATATATATATATATAGTTTTTCTGTTTTTTTTTGCAATAGACAATAAAAATAACGCAGTTCTCCGTAAAGGAGGGATGGTGGATGGAATATATATATACATATATATATATAAAATAATTGTCACACAACCTGGGTGACATGCCTTGCCTGCTCACCCAATTTTAGTGCACCTTAGTTATCCATACTGACCATCTAGTCTCGACACACCCATATATATATATATATATATATATGTATATATATATAGATATTTTTTCTTTTTCTTGTGTTTTTTTTTTCGCAATGGATATTAATAATAAAGCAGTCCTCCGTAAAGGAGGGGTGGTGGAGGGAATATATATATACATTTATATAAAATAATTGTCACACAACTGGGGTGACATGCCTTGCCTGCTCACCCAATTTTAGTGCACCTTAGTTATCCATAATGACCATCTAGTCTCGATACACCCATAAATATATATGTATATATATATATATATATATATAGTTTTTTTTTTTTTTTTGCAATAGACAATAAAAATAACGCAGTTCTCCATAAAGGAGGGATGGTGGATGGAATATATATATACATATATATAAAATAATTGTCACACAACCTGGGTGACATGCCTTGCCTGCTCACCCAATTTTAGTGCACCTTAGTTATCCATACTGACCATCTAGTCTCGACACACCCATATATATATATATATATATATATATATATATATATATATATATGTATATATATAGATATTTTTTCTTTTTCTTGTGTTTTTTTTTCGCAATGGATATTAATAATAAAGCAGTCCTCCGTAAAGGAGGGGTGGTGGAGGGAATATATATATACATTTATATAAAATAATTGTCACACAACCTGGGTGACATGCCTTGCCTGCTCACCCAATTTTAGTGCAACTTAGTTATCCATAATGACCAACTAGTCTCGATACACCCATAAATATATATGTGTGTATATATATATATAGTTTTTTTGTGTTATTTTTTTGCAATAGACAATAAAAATAACGCAGTTCTCCATAAAGGAGGGATGGTGGATGGAATATATATATACATATATATAAAATAATTAATGTCACACAACCTGGGTGACATGCCTTGCCTGCTCACCCAATTTGAATGCACCTTAGTTATCCATAATGACCATCTAGTCTCGATACACCCATAAATATATATGTATATATATAGTTTTTTTTTTTCGCAATGGACAATAAAAATAACGCAGTTCTCCGTAAAGGAGGGATGGTGGATGGAATATATATATACATACATATAAAATAATTGTCACACAACCGGGGTGACATGCCTTGCCTGCTCACCCAATTTTAGTGCACCTTAGTTATTCATAATGACCATCTAGTCTCGATACACCCATAAATATATATGTATATATGTATTGTTTTTTTTTTTTTTTTTTTGCAATAGACAATAAAAATAACGCAGTTCTCCATAAAAGAGGGATGGTGGATGGAATATATATATACATATATATAAAATAATTGTCACACAACCTGGGTGACATGCCTTGCCTGCTCACCCAATTTTAGTGCACCTTAGTTATCCATAATGACCATCTAGTCTCGATACACCCATATATATATATATATATATATATATATATATATATATATATATATATATATATATATATATATATATATATATAGTTTTTTTTTTCTTCGTAATGGACAATAAAAATAACGCAGTTCTCCGTAAAGGAGGGATGGTGGATGGAATATATATATACATATATATAAAATAATTGTCACACAACCTGGGTGACATGCCTTGCCTGCTCACCCAATTTTAGTGCACCTTAGTTATCCATACTGACCATCTAGTCTCGACACACCCATATACACACCCGAAGCTCTGATCTCAGATCAGTTCCATGCCTCCAGAATCTAATGTTACCCTCAAGGAAGAAGGGAAGCTATGATGAGTAAAAAAAAGGTTATTAGAGTGTCCTGTCAGCGTTGGGCTTCTTCGGCCTCCGCCATTGATTTTTCGGTTTCAGGATGGAAAGTACAAGGTGGCTCTGTGTTGATGAATAATCCAGGAAAAAAATGCCACAAAGGCATGGAGTCACACCAGTGGAGTCTTATCCTTGCAATAAAGACCCCTGTATGACCTTTGCTGAATATTTCCAGTTTAGTGGAGCTGATCTGTGAGTAATGCAGTTATGCAGCAGTTTCTGATGGTTTCCGGTTTTGCAGGTGGTGTCCTTTTCAGCTTGGAGGAGGGAGCCTCCTTCTGGAACCAGATGTTGACCTGGAGAATCGTGAGTGACGTTTCCGATTAGCATACCTGATCTCCTTGCCCCGCCACGGGGCTCTGGTGAAATGTAACTATTCAGTGACCCGTATCTTTCAGTTCTTCGCTTCCATGATCTCGACCTTCACCTTGAACTTCTTCATGAGTATCTACCACAACAAGCCGGGAGATTTTAGTAACCCAGGTCTCATCAACTTTGGACGCTTTGACAACGATGTAAGTTTCCCATTTCTGTCGGTGTTGTGATGTAGATTGTCCTTTTTAAAAGTCTGTAGATGGAATCTTGAAAATCAAAATATTGGGCATCGGTAATTGATCTGGTTGTCTTGGCCAATGGTATGCTGTCCGCAAGTCAAGTAGCTCTTGGGAGATGTCGGCCGTTACCCTCTGACATTGGTTTCCTGCCTCCCGTTAGTCAGTGGGGAAAATGTGATGTTTATGGATGTCTGGACAACTTAGAGTGGAGAGCATTTTATAATCATTACCTCGTTTGGGAAAGGCGAAAGAAGACGGTATAATTTTGACCAAAATCCAGAATGAGACCAAGTTCACACTGTTCCCGAACATGTTTTGGTCTTTCCTGTCCGTGCCTTTCAAGAAGGGGCTGATCTGTGAACTTTATGGGGAAACAAGGGTGAGAGAGAAAAGGATGAGCTGTTATTTCCAGAAAGGGCTCGACTCGGTACCCTGTCACATGAGCAGTGATGTATTTTTACCTGCCTTCTGGTCACATGGGTTGGAAAGGAAACCATGAAACGTTTGTTGGGGGACTTGGACACAGCCCCCACCCCGCAGCGCATGACTTTCCTGGGAGGCCCCCTGGGCTGGAAATATAGTCATCACCTCGGTGGACATGAGTACCGCGCTGTTTTAGTTGGGCCTCCTGGTTTAGGTAGGCATGTTAGCCATGGTTGTGGATGTTTCTCGTTACAAGAGAGGCACCTGTAGCAGTTTACATGGTATGCAGATACGGTTGTTTATTTTATTTTTTTTAAACGCAGCAGAATTTTTCCCGCCTTCGGTGCCTGAAGTTTTTGGGAAACGTTTGCCCCGGATGCCCACTGTATGCTTCCTGTAGGATCACAACACGTTCACCATTTTTTTAAAAATTATACACTACTGTGCAAAAGTCTTAGGCAGGCAAAGAAAATGATATTTAGATTATCCTCGTGTTGGTGTAAAACTATGATATTATGCCTGTGAAAGTGTGTCAACTTCGCCATTTCAGAACCTCTGCTAAAATCATCCTAGTATTTGCAGCGACCGTCCAATGCAGCCATGTGTTTTTTTTGACTTGGCCACCAGCACACCTCATACAGCTAGTCAGTCTCTCACTGACTTTTTAAGCCAGTATATTTAACTTTTTTTAATTCAGCTGTTGGTGAAATTTAACAAAATCATGGAACGGCTGAGGTGCCCCTGAGGAGAAGTTTGGGAACTGAAGCGGTGTTCATCTAGCCATCCAACTAGATATCAGTAACTTTTTAGAAAATAGAAGAAATTACTGTGATGTTGTCATTTGCATGTTTGACTGGAGGATTCTGGGTATTGATTTTTTTTCTTTTTTTTTACCCCCCCCCCCTCAGAGCACGGAGTACTACCTGTATGAGATTCCTCTGTTTATCGTCATGGGAGCCTTCGGTGAGAGAGAGAGAGAGAGAGGGAGCGTCTTATTGTGGAAACCCAAACCTTGCTCTTTTACATCTTAACGGACTGGTTCTGTTTCTGGTTTTCTCATGCCGGGCCCATGTCTCTTTCCCCCCCGCAGGTGGATTGCTGGGAGCACTGTTCAACGTCCTGAACTACTGGCTCACCATCCTCAGGATCAGGTGTGCCTGTGTGCGTGTGCCTGTGTGCGTGTGTGTGCCTGTGTGTGTGTGTGTGTGCGTACTTCTGTGCGCATGTGTGCCTGTGTGTGTGTGTGTGTGTGTGTGCGTACCTCTGCCTGTGTGTGTGCACGTAAGTGAGGCCTGTTTGGTTTTTACTGTGTCACGCCTGTCTGAAACTTAGGCATCTTAACACTTGAAATTAAATAATTAAATAAATATATCCCGAGACTGTGGGGCTGACCTTGAAACTGCCCCACACTGGTTTGATGCAAATGAAAGTTGTCCCACAACAAAATCATTAGCTGAGCCACCATGCCCCCCCCCCCCATCCCCAGGTATATCCACCGGCCCTGCCTGCAGGTGATCGAGGCCATACTGGTTGCTGCCGTGACGGCCACTGTGTTCTTCACTATGATCTACTTCTCCAACGACTGCCAGCCCCTGGGGGAGGATCAGCTGGAGGAATACCCCTTGCAGGTAAGGCAGCTGGAGGTGGGCTCTCTGTGATTTCATTGGCTGAACAGCTGAGAGGGTGTGTATCCTGTCCTCAGGCCTGAACCTCCACTTATCCCTCTCACAGCTGTTCTGTGCTGATGGCGAGTACAATTCCATGGCCACGATCGTCTTCAACACCCCGGAGAGGAGTGTCCGCAGCCTGTTCCACAGCCCCGCAGGTCCGTGGAGTTTCCAGCACGTGTTTCAGGGCAGGATGGGTCGTGACCTGAAGCCGGATTGGTCGCCCCTGTTGTGCCCTTCTTCTGGAAGAGATTATAATTACAGTCCGTTGTCCATCTTTAGAATGAACACCTGTGTTTGATATTGGTGACAGGCTGGCTAGGTCCGGGGCAGCTGTTTGAACAGTCAGACTCGTCTGCCACCTCTGTCGTGTCGTAGGTTTGTTTACGGGCCGCTTCTGGCTGATTGTTTTCCCAGACAGACAGCTAAACCCATACACACAATCCTCCTCAATTATTCAAGGCTTCCCTCATTTGGGATGGGGGGACTGTCACCCTGCCTGGGGAGAACAGGAGCGCTTCTCAAGTGCCCTGACGAATGCCACCGTAGGCAAGTTCGAACGGCACTAAACTGTGTTCATCCATGCCCTCTAGTGGATGAAAGACATACCAAAGTAACATGGCTTGGTCTTGATCGGCTCCAAATTGCACTTTACACCAGGTAGAAAAATGGAAATGATCATATGAAAAATGCCATTCATCATGAAATAATTTCTGTACACCTGTATCCTCATTACAAGGGTGAATCAAGTAAAACTAGCTGGTTTCGCTAGATTAGCGTTCTTGGGGATCAACTACATGATCAACATTTTAGCAAAAACGTGGGAAACACTGACTTAGGTGATGAATTCCACCACCACCACCCCCCCCCCCCCCCGGCAGGTTCCTACAATCCCGTGACCCTGGGAATCTTCACCATCACCTACTTCTTCCTGGCCTGCTGGACATACGGCCTGACTGTGTCCGCCGGGGTCTTCATCCCCTCGCTGCTCATCGGCGCCGCCTGGGGGCGGCTCTTTGGCATTTTGCTGGCCTCCATTACGCCGCACAATTCCATACAGGTACATCAGGACGGGTCGCCGTTCCTGGGGAAGCGCCGTATAGCCGGTGAGGCGGCGTGGTCCGCTGGCGGAGGAGGGGCCGTCACGATAGCAGAACTCTTCCCTCAGCAGAGAGAAACCTCACAGTGGCGACGTTTTCCACTGACCTTGATTTTTTTGCACATTTTGAAGAAGCAAAACTGAAAATCCGTTAATGGGTACGATTATATTTCAGGAGGACAAGCCCTCAAACGCTTTCAGTTTGATTGAAGTGGTTTTTGTGGCGATTCGCAAAACTGAAATGGAAGCCGATTTTGCGAACTTGTTGCTGTGTAGGACACGATGACTTGGTTCTAGAGCTCGTATCTCATGAAAAGCTCAATCCATGTTGAGGCACGGAATCATAAATTGCAGGTGTTGTTTCCATGATGTTACTTAATGGAAACACCCTTTATGCAATTTCACTTTGTCAACAAATTTGCTTGTTTGTGCAGAACTTTAATGGAAACGCTGCAGGTTTTGATATATTAAGGAAATTGAACGGGGTCTTTAGAAGTCAGAGGGCCTCCTTCAACACCCGCTTTAGATTGATTTCCTCTTTGTTGTCCAATCAGATTTACTCTTTAAGCAGTCACGTGACTCTTTGAAGGTGCCCTATTGGTTAGTGCTGTATCGATTTCCTGGGCCGCCCAGCGTCATGTCGGCATAGATGTAGTTTAACATAATGTTTGTTGGAAGTAAAGCCCCCTCGAAGTTTTTGAATGAGCATGTTTTATGATTTGTGGCGTTTCGTTTGACAGACCTTGGCCGACCCTGGGAAGTACGCTCTGATTGGAGCCGCCGCCCAGCTTGGTGAGTGTCCGTCCGCGGTCAGCCTGCTTTTCAGAGCTCGTCTAGAGGTGCATGGAGGCACATGAGGCTTCGGGTTTGCGTCTGTTTACGAAGGTCTTTGCCAGGTGGGATCGTGAGGATGACCCTCAGCCTGACTGTCATCATGGTGGAAGCCACCGGAAATGTCACCTACGGCCTACCCATAATGCTGGTTCTGATGACGGCGAAGATCGTGGGCGATTATTTCGTGGAGGTCAGTGTTGACGTTTCGGGTTGGAGCGGGTTGGTCCATTTGGCATTATGTGTGAGCCTGTCAGTGAGTGATGAGCTCATCGCCTTTCAGACCGTGCAGAACTTGGAATCGGGCCAGTCGTGTTTCGTTAACTGCTCCGGTCTCATGTTTGCTTTTGGTGTGGGTGGTGCAGCTAGCCACCAGTCTGACGCCATCTTTTTTTCATCTGTCCTTCCAGTGACTGATTTTGAGAACCCTTCCGTTGTTTTTGCACAGCTGTCTAACTTAAGGTGGCACATCATGCTGTGACAGCTCGTTTCGCTTCTCTGTTCCTCAATGTGCCAGCAAATCTGCTTAGAGGAAGTAAAACTTCAAGGGGTGGCAGCTTGTGAATGTTGTGCAGATGTGATCCTAAGCTCTTCTGAGTGACTCGAATTTTCCCACAGGGGCTATACGACATCCACATCAAGCTGCAGAGTGTGCCCTTCCTGCACTGGGATGCCCCAGCCACCTCCCACTCCCTGACTGCCAGGTATATTGCCCCCTACAGGATTTTCCCTGCTAATGCTTCAATGAGCCCAGTACACGCCTTTAGCAAGACATTGGTGCTTCATTCTCACTGTATATTCAGGTTTGGTGTGTCTGTCCATTCAGGGAGGTTATGAGCTCTCCAGTAACCTGCTTCAACCTGGTGGAGAAAGTGGGCACTATTGTGGATGTGCTCAGCAACACCTCGACCAATCACAACGGGTTCCCTGTAGTCTCCGGGTTGAGTGATGGCTGTGAGGTATGTCCCTCCCACTAGGGGTGATTTTGTTTTCCTGGAGATTTGTCACATGATGTACTTTGGGGCTTTGCTAATCTGAATTTTGTGCTCTTAGCCAGGGAAAATCTGTGGCTTAATCCTGCGTTCCCAGCTTATCGTGCTCCTGAAACACAAGGTGAGTGTGACCTAAGGTTCCTGCAGAGGTCAGCTGAATAAGGAGCATGTCTGTCCACACTAACACCTATCAGGGTGCTTGGTGTATATGCATGCCTGTGAATGACAGTGCGATTGACCAATGAGGGGTCTGTTTACTGCGTACACGGTTGCGAATGTCAGTGCAGCAAGCCAATGAGAAGTGTGCTCATCCACGTTGTGACCGGTGTACTCTTTTCAACCAGGTGTTTGTGGAACGGGCTCGTTCTCGTCTCAATCTGCGCAAACTGCAGCTGAAGGACTTCCGGGATGCCTACCCTCGCTTCCCTCCGATCCAGTCCATCCATGTGTCCCAAGACGAGAGGGAGTGCATGATGGACCTGACGGAGTTCATGAATCCCACCCCCTACACTGTCACGCAGGTACTAGTCTCAGTCTCAGCCTTGGTCTTGGTCCTTGAGAACCAGAGACACATTTGACTAAACAGTCATGTTCTGCGACTGTGTTCTTCTGCCTCTTTTTCAGGAGACGTCGCTTCCTCGTGTCTTCAAGCTGTTCAGGGCCCTTGGTCTGCGGCACCTCATTGTGGTGGACAGTGACAACCAGGTGCGTCTGCCTTGCGAGGTCCTCAGGCCTTCGTCATCTCCAGCACATATCTCCATTCTCATTGTAAAATTCGAAAATTACTGCATCGGTTTTCAGCCAGTGGCCGTTGGGCATCCATCTAGATCAAGGTTATCACCCTGGTTTCCTGTGCTACTCCCACCCCTCCCTCATAACATAACCAGCTATCTATGCCCTGTTCTACGTACCAATCATGTTCCCGGTGCCCAGGTGGTGGGACTGGTGACGCGGAAGGACCTGGCCCGTTACCACCTGGGCAAAGACGGCCTGGAGGAGCTGCAGCTGGCACAGACGTGATGCGTGGAAGGCGACTGCCGCGCTGCTCACCAGGCCAACCCCCCCTGCCCCCAGTCAGCCCCCGCCAGAACCCGCACCGGTCGTGCATTTCAGCAAAGTCCGGAACCCGGGATGCCAATGACTGACTTTCTGGTTTCGTTCACCGAGGGTTGGTTGTGATGGGTGGGGGAGGGGATCGATTCCATGTGTGTTTTGCGACTTTTTGTTGCCCCCTCCCAGTTTGCACATAAAATAATTTATCCGTTATGTTTTTAAAGCACTTCAGAGAGAGAGTGAGTGTGTGTGTGTGTGTGTGTGTGTGTGTGTGTGTGTGTGTGTGTGGTTCTACACACACTTGGGTGTCAGTCCCGCTCTGTGGTCATTTGCAAAGCTTTGGTAGCATTGTGATATACATTAGTGTAAATGTGTAAAAAGCATTTCAAGCTGTGTGTGTGAGAGAGAGAGAGAGAGAGAGAGAGAGAGAGAGATTAGCCAGGCCAATAACGTTCCTCTTTTACTCAGAGTTTTTTGAGTGTGGTCTATTGACAGAGGGTACCACAGTTTTCTTGTGACTTTAGTTTTACTTTAGGGGAAGTTAATTTTCCTCTCCCAGATAATTGTCTTGCACATTGTACCATTAACCAATGCCTCCCACCCCTCCCATGCCAGTGTAGGTAAGACCAACCCTGCCCCCCCCCCCCCCCCCCGGAAAAACCCTGACTCGCTTTGACCTTTTTCTCTCATGCTGGATGCTAGCGGTTTTTAACATACAGTGTTTTTTCTCGTGAATTCGCCCATTGGCTGACTGCCACACTGCCTGCGTCCTCCCCCACCCACGCCAGTACGTGACAGTATGTATCCCCCCCACCCCGGGTGATTCTCCAGGTCCTGTGTTTTTGATGGCGATTTGTCTCTTGTTGCGCCGTACAGCCTCTAGGTGGCAGAAACCCTGGTTTCTGATATATACCTGAATAAATTATGCAAATCGGGGTCAGGTTTACATGGGTCGGGTGCCAAACAATGCCAGTAGTGTGTGTGTGTGTGTGTGGGGGGGTGACTTCACAGGTGCTCTCCTGAAAATGTGTGTATATCATTGTTTTTAAATGGCACTTACTGAAAGCAGAGTGGGGTTCAGGGCAGCTTAATGATTTGCAAGGTGACCATGGGTCGTGTTTGGCCAAGGGGGCGCTAGTGTGTTGAGGAAAGGAACTTATTCTGGTCTTTGCAGGCTGTGCTAGAAACCCAAACCCACCCCCATGGCTGTATGTGGCTCCGCACTTTAAATGCTTCTTACCCCACCTCGTTTCCCATCTGCGCCCTACAACTTACAAATCCTTGCAATGTCACGTGCAAGGGGGCCCCCTACTGGCCAAGCAAGGCCCTACAGTCGCTGGTGCCCTTGGGGGTCCAGCCGTACAGTTTTTGCCAACAGCAGAGTTTACACTTTGACTAGTTATGTGCTGTTTAGTTATTTTGTTTTTAATTAAGGTGAACTTGCCTAAGTGACCCTGATCAGTTAAATAGGGTTTTTACCCACCCAACAAGCCTATCGAAAATGGACATACCAGTTAAACGGTAAACGATGTGAATCCCTTATCAGATTTTGATTTTATTCTGAATATTAAATGTCGTGTTTTAACTCAACCTTAAATAAATTAAAGTATCTCCATTTTAAAGAGCACTGTGACTGGATGAGAGAATTGTTTCGGCGTTGGCAAGTACCACCTTAGCGTACATTTATAGAAACGGCTGAAATATACTGGATAATTTTGCATAATTTTTATTTTGCCAAGCTTGATTTTCTTCTGTGATTTCTGAAATCTAATAAAGGTTTTGATGCATATGCCTATTTGTATTGCACGAGTCAGTCATGCTGTTTAATAAGAATCATTTGTATTTATACAAACAATGATAAAAAAATTATTGTATTAAATGGCGTGTTTGATGATACTGCTGGTGACTCCGTGGCACTCTTTGAGCAACGTGTCCGTATCCTAATTTTCTACCTTCTGACACACAAATTCTCAGACTAAATGAGATTACTGCAGTCCCGTTGCCGGGGTAATGCAATTGTTTAGGTGGATGTCGCTGAATGCATTTCAGTGGGAGGTCCAGAAAGCCTGGGACGCGATTTGACGGGGTAGAAATGAGATGAACGGTTCTGTTGTACCTTGCAGATTTGTACCTTGCAGATTTCCCTCGATTTGCTTATTAGTTGCTGGAAATCAATATTTAAAAAAAAATGTGCGTTGAACATGCCTTTCCATCCCGATCCATGAACCCAGTTTTCCCAGATATCAGCAAAACAATGAGAAATTCTATATATAAAAAAAAAAAAATCAACATTTGATTAAGTTTTATTAATGCTTGCTTTCATGTTAAAAAATTTTGGTGCACAATTTAATTTTTTTTTTAACACACAACATTTGGTTGAAATTGTAACGTGGAACATCAAGTCTGGGGCGCAGTTAAGGGGGGGAGATTAGGACAGTAAAAAACTTGGAACATAACTGCATTGGTGTGGGTTTGTGGCCCAATATGATATGCATTCATGGGGCCCAAATTCTCTAGCAGAATCACAGCATAGATTTCTTTGTATATTTTTTAGGTTTAAAGGACTCCGGAGATTGAGATATTGTGTTTTTAAAGTTTCCTTGGACTCCCACAGTAAATTTTACAGAGCTGGGGTCTCCATAACTTTTGCTGTGCAATAAATTTTGCTGACTGGGAAAGGGGGGGGGGGTTCCCCAAGATTTTTGCCGGCTCGCCTACCCATCGGCTCACCTTGAAAATGCCCAAAATGCCACCTGGCTGTTCAGCCCTGCTATAAAGTTGCAGAAAGACACGACGTTGTACTGTGACCTTACGATGTTACAGATCCGAGAAATAGCGTACTAAGCAGCACGTGTTTCCCTGCTGTGTTAAGGTGGGCCTTAGAAACCCATAACGCACTAATGCAGCTCTGGATGGCGGGCTATGCGTCAGTAATGCTGTCAGAGAAGATTCACTCATTAGTCTGATGTGAACTTAATCAGATTATGGGTCCTTTTTAGTCGCAGAATACAACATAATCCATGGCAAATGGACATCGGTGCCGTCTTTATGATGTTATGCTGACAGTGCCTTTAATCCCACCCCCCACACCCCCACCAATCCCTTTCCCAACTTCATGTTGTCTCTTAATCCTGTATGTTTCAGTAATATGAAGACGGAATTTCAGTATTCTCTGTTGCGGTTGTTTTATTTTTATCTCGCGAGTTTCATGCATTTTTAAGAACCGCGCAGAACATCAGTTAACTCTGTGCTGCTGGAATCCTGAGGATTGCCTTGATGGGTAGTGTAGGAGTTGAAGGATTTGCGTAGTCAGATTTAATTTTTTAAAAAGGAAATCTATTAAAAAGTAACATGCAAAGTAGTTTATTATTATTATTTTTTTTTTTTTTTACATAAGAATTTCAAGAGAAACTGAGAGCCTCGTTTTAATGGGCTTGTCTGGTAAAGTTAGTTTGACACTTGTACTGCATGTATTATTAAACATTTATCTATCCATCCATCCATCCATCCCGGCTCCGTCAACATGCAAACTTCAGTAATTCAAAACACTTAGTATTGAGCTTCCATTGTGAGCCTTAGCAGCCAATAAACAAACCGCCAATAATGAATATCACAGGCTTTGGTGATGGACACAGACTTCCAGACACGCCCCATATTCCTGACGCATTCCTCACCATGACCCTGTCTACTTCACATTCGCAGCCCAATATTTCATTCAAACTGGAGTTCGAAAGCTTGTTGGAGCCGAATGGACAATTTTAAAGACCAACATGGCAGAAAATTCAGTTCTGAAAGAAAGGAAGTTTCGATTTTTAATGAACTTATGAGATGCAGCAGAGATTCATCTTACCCTCAGTAATCTTTAGTTATAGCTTTCAGGGACTGGGATATAGATAATTTAGAAATGTGCTGCTTTTTAAAACACTAAGTAGGATTCCAATACTTTTCCAAGACACGGTATAATAGTATAATGTATTGTTGGTGCGCTGTGGGAGGGAGGTGCTGTCCTGGCAGGGGAGACAGGTGACTGAAACCTTTTGTAGCGATTTGTTCCGCCTGTCTGTTGGGCAGAATTTAGTTTGCTCTCTTTGTGCTTCCAGTAAATCTAGGTCCCGTTCCCATCATACCAGCAAGTCCGTGCAGGGTGGATCTCTGGCTAATCTCTTTTGTTGTTTGATTCCCTCCACGGAGGAAAAAAAAAAGAACTCGAGGTCACCTGCGGTTCCGAACCACATCTCCAGCAGGTCAGTGATCTCAGAGTAGCACATGCCGTTTATAAGCCAAAAGAAAAATGGTTGAAAAGTACGACACCTGTGTTATTCTATTTTGGTATTTAAGTGACAGAATTCCACTAAAGGTGAATTAAAAACTTGCTTAATTTATTGAGAAATGCTGAAGAAGTAAATGAACAAAGGATGAGAGAAGCTGCTGGAATCTGAAGCAGACATGATGCAGGTTCGAAACTGCACAGTTTTGATCTGGAATATGGGACACAATCCACATTATAAGCACTGAGCTAAATGCCAAGTTTTAAATGGCTATTTATCTATTACAACCATTGTTTCAGTGAAAGTTGTATGCAGATGTTTATTACTTAGTAATAAGGCAATATTTGGCTCAACTATGGTTTGTCTGTTACTAATGAAATAAACTTTTCCTATATATAGAGACACAGGACTTTTCTCACTTCTGATCTAAACCATAATTTAGTCTGTTCTTATTTAACATGACACTATAATAAAAATACATCCGAAGTTAAAAATCCTGGAAGACTGCGTCAAATAGAGCAGCAGAGCACCGCCCCCAAACAGCCTCTGTGGGGCAGCAGTGAGCTCAGAGTGCATCCCCCCCCCAGGAGGCAGTGTTAGGAAGAGCAGGCTGCTGTGGGACTTGCTGGTGACCCCAGGGACTTGGTCTTGCCGTTGTCCTCTAAGGCCTGGGCGAAAAGGGCAGGGTTACGGCTGGAGTGCCGCTGGCGTCTCACAAAGGGAAAGACACTGGGGCATGATGGGAAGGAGAACATGTTAGCGTTCCGCTAACACTTGTGGCACTGCCTTTTCTAAGTCAGCCATGTTGGAAAATCCTTGACTACCGTGGAATTACAAACAGAAACTGGAGAGCATCACAGGGGACGCAAAAGCAATTAACATTACA